>NC_142367.1:24770967-24955967 GCF_059441175.1 Urocampus carinirostris | reverse complement strand
TAAACACCCCCAAAAAAACAGCCGCGCGCACACAAAGCAGTGTGATCGGGTGAGCAGTAAGTGTGAACAAAACTATGAAGACAGTCCCGTCTGAATCATAGGAAAATACATCAGTATCTTAGTTTGCAGTATTTTGTGACATTTTTACGCAATATCTCTGCTTGCACCTCGTTTTGAAACCATGTATTCAGGAAAATAATGAAAGTCAAAGTGAATCTCATTGATCTTGAGTAACTACAGGATGGAGAAGTTTTAAGTGATATGTTAGTTGCGTCCAGAAATAATAATTTAAATATTTTGCTGGGTCGATAAGGTTTCCTGCATCCTTTCACAATAAAATCCATTTTTATCTTGAAATCGAAGAAACAATGTTGAACTGTCGTTTACTAAACAATGGTAAAAAGCTAGAAACCTACTTTCACCAAGGTCAATCGGAGTATATATATATATATATATATATATATATATATATATATATATATTAAAATGTACCGTTTACCGACTCCATTAACCAAACACAACCTGCATTCTCCTAACAATGCGTGCTCATTTCCTGATGGAAAAAGATGGACAAGAGACCGGCATTTCCACACGGGGGCAGATTTCATTTCTTAAACAATTCAACTAAGTAAACTCCATCAAATATGGCCGAATTAGCCGCCAGATGGTGTGCCGGCTCCTCCCATGGGCGTGCCAATGAAGCCCAACAACACCGAGCGTTTCTACGTCATCAGGGCCTTGTTCTCAAAACATCGCCTGCCGTCCTCCGTCAGAGTCCTGTTATCAAAATTCCCGAGTCAAAATATTTTGAATTCGGATCAGCGTGACCTGTCATTGAATTTAAGCCTACTCGGTGAAAATCTTCACTACACTCAACAAATGTAACTTGTATTCAATCGTATAAAATCCTTTATAGTCAAATGTATAAAATCCTTCAATAGCAAGCTGCCGCTGAAGATAACGGCGTCCGGCATTTTTTTGTTTGACAATGTGCCGGGAAGGTCGTTTCGGGGCCTGCATAGCAACGTCGGTGTTGCCCGGTTTTTAGAACTGATTAGATCTCGACTCCAGCCTCCAGGGGCGAGAGGTTATATTTGGCGCAGGTATTAGTCTTGCTCGACAGCTTGAACGAAAAAGAAAATGGAAAGAAAATCTGCTTAAATATGAATGGGTCGATGAAGGGAGTGGGGGGGGCGGGCAATTGAAATTGACAGGGGTCCTTTAGGACGTACGAACCAGTGAAGGCGACAAAAAACTTCAATCGAGGTCGATACGCTCAAAGAGAATCAAGGTGACGGAGAGTCGAGTCGGCGTGCCGACGTCAATACCGCGCCGTGGTGTGTCGGGATCAAGGTAGAGTTACTTGAACTGGATTACTTTCAATGACTTTTGGATTACTCCGATACCAAATACGCTAATAAAAGACAAAAGAAACTAAATATGAATCAAATGATGACTCACAACACGTGGTAAGCTTTCTCTGCTGGCTTTGATCTCTTTGATCTCCGGCAAAACGAACATCAAATGCGACCAGGGTTGGGTAGGGTTACTTTAACTGGATTACTTTCAATGACTTTTTGATGACTCCAATACCAAATATGCTAATAAAAGACAAAAGAAACTAAATATGAATCAAATGATGACTCACAACACGTGGTAAGCTTTCTCTCCTGGCTTTGATCTCTTTGATCTCCGGCAAAACGAACATCAAATGCCACAGAAACCAAGCCTGCACAAAATGCAGTCATATGATTCATATTTAGTTACTTTTGTCTTTTCTTAGCATATTTGGTATTGGAGTAATCCAAAAGTAACTGAAAGTAATCCAGTTCAAGTAACCCAACCCAACCCTGGTAACAATGACAATAAAGGTATATTCTATTCTATCTATGTGGGCTGCTTTTCAACCAAAAACGAGTGCTAAATGCACAAGGATAAATACAAACTATGGGGACTCAGAGTGACCAAAACATAACCAAATGTTACCCTCAATTTTTTTGCCTGGTTTTTCACGATCACACTGGATTTCTTCTGGGGAAAAAAATCAAAACTTGGCTATAAGCAAGGTGTACGAACCCTGGAATTGGTTACTAAGTAATCTAGGTGGTCAATCAAGTACTTTTTAAATGAAGTATCTAAAAACTAAGTATTTTGTTTCCAGTTTTTGCGCCCAACCCTGTTCACCAACCAGGTATCCTCCAAACGTTTTGAGGATAATCAAGATGCTAAATGGTCTGCCTTTATATAGCGCTTTTCAAGTCAATGAAGACTTCCCAAAGCGCTTTACAATGTGCTTCGCACTTACCCATTCACACACACTCACACACCGATAGGGAGTCAGCCTCCAAACGTTTTGAGGATAATCAAGATGCTAAATGGTCTGCCTTTATAGAGCGCTTTTCAAGTCAATGAAGACTTCCCAAAGCGCTTTACAATGTGCTTCGCACTTACCCATTCACACACACTCACACACCGATAGGGAGTCAGCCTCCAAACGTTTTGAGGATAATCAAGATGCTAAATTGTCTGCATTTATATAGCGCTTTTCAAGTCAATGAAGACCTTCCAAAGCGCTTTACAATGTGTTTCACATTTACCCATTCTCACACACTCACACACCAATAGGGAGTCAGCCTCCAAAGGTTTTGAGGATAATCAAGATGCTAAATGGTCTGCATTTATATAGCGCTTTTCAAGTCAATGAAGACTTCCCAAAGCGCTTTACAATGTGCTTCACACTTACCCATTCACACACACTCACACACCAATAGCGGCCATGCACCCATGCAAGGCGCCAACCTGCTTATTGGGGGCATTAGGGGTTCAGTGTCTTACCCAAGGACACTTTGATAAGTAACACGGAGGAGCCGGGATTCGAACCTGCGATCTCAAGACGAGCGCTCTACCTCCTAAGCTAATGCAATGTACAACAAACTACTTCGGTCGCATCCTGCCCGATGCCAAGTACTGTAACGTGACGAGCAATTTAGCAAAATCTGCTTCCCGCGAAGAGGCGCGCGGGCGGCAATGGTATTTTTGCGTGACAGGAAGTTAATTGGTGCGACAGGCGAACCCGCTTAGCTTTGACACTCGATTAGAAATGACAGAAAAAAGCATTTGAATGTCCTCTGTCACGCTAATATTTCATAAGCTGACATTAGCAATCAAAGATGTCATCTTGGTAGCGCCGATGAAGTTATTAACTTTTAACGCGCAAATTAAACGCGAGTATAAAAAGAAAAAAACTGAAAAGTGTTGCAAAAATATTGCCACCCTGGTCTCTCAGTTCCGCCAACTTCATACCATTCCCTGACTTCTGAATGATTCAATCTGAAAGGACACACTGGAGTACCGACAGCATTATGATGACCAGAGAACATACCAGGTAGGTCAGGAATGGGATACAAAAATAACGAGCAACATCTACACCTCTTTCAAAGCACTGCTTGAGCAATAACATAAAAATGGATAGCCTGAAAAACCTGGACATCCCTTAAAAAATTTCAGCCCAAACAAGGATTAAACTAACCAGAGAAGCAACCAAGAGGCCGCACTACAGTTACTTTCAACTGGATTACTCTTGATGACTTGATGTGTTTTATCTTTATTGCCTTAACTCATCTTGAGTTCATATTGTATTTTTATCTCTTAATATTGGTAATATTTTTTTATGTATATAGTTTCCTAGTTTCTATTTTTACGTTGGCAAATGTGTGGACAGCAAAGTAAGAATGTCATTGTGCAGTTCTTTACTGTGCATATGACAAACACTTTGAATATTCTAATCCCTCTTGAATCTTGAATGCAAAGTGTTGCATTTGGCGGAGGAGTGACAGCACATCACCCTGAAAACAATGTCCCAATTGTCAAACATGGTGGTGGCAGCATCACCTTCTTGGGGTTGCTTTTCTTCAGTAGGAACTGGGAATGAATGCAGAATCACCCTATTCTGGGAAAAATTGTTCCCTAAGAATGGACAGGACAACAACCCTGAACATAAAATGTGTAAAAAAGAATGGTTTAAAACACACACTATAAAGGGTTTAGTATGACTAATCCAGAGTCCAGACCTCAATCGTCTAGTGTGGAAATATTTGTGGAAAGATCTAAAAAAAAAAAAAAAATGCTGTGCACAAAAAATTGCCCTCAAACTTTAAGGAACTTGAGCTGTTATGAAAGGAAAAAAAAAATCTTAGAAATCTGTAACGTGACCATTCACACACACTCACACACCAATAGGGAGTCAGCCTCCAAAAGGTTTTGAGGATAATCAAGATGCTAAATGGTCTGCATTTCTATAGCGCTTTTCAAGTTAATGAAGACATCCAAAAGCGCTTTACAATGTGTTTCACATTTACCCATTCACACACACTCACACACCGGTAGGGAGTCAGCCTCCAATCGTTTTGAGGATAATCAAGATGCTAAATGGTAAATGGTCTGCATTTTCATAGCGCTTTTAAAGTCAATGAACACCTCCAAAAGCGCTTTACAATGTGCTTCACATTTACCCATTCAAACACACACACACTCACACACCGATAGGGAGTCAGCCTCCAATCGTTTTGAGGATAATCAAGATGCTAAATGGTAAATGGTCTGCATTTTCATAGCGCTTTTAAAGTCAATAAACACCTCCAAAAGCGCTTTACAATGTGCTTCACATTTACCCATTCAAACACACACACTCACACACCGATAGGGAGTCAGCCTCCAATCGTTTTGAGGATAATCAAGATGCTAAATGGTAAATGGTCTGCATTTTCATAGCGCTTTTAAAGTCAATGAACACCTCCAAAAGCGCTTTACAATGTGCTTCACATTTACCCATTCAAACACACACACTCACACACCGATAGGGAGTCAGCCTCCAATCGTTTTGAGGATAATCAAGATGCTAAATGGTAAATGGACTGCATTTTTATAGCGCTTTTCAAGTCAATGAAGACTTCCCAAAGCGCTTTACAATCTGTTTCACATTTACCCATTCACACACACTCACACACCAACAGGGATCAGCCTCCAAACGTTTTGAGGATAATCAAGATGCTAAATGATCTGCAAAATAGGGTAAATATTCCATGGGGTGGAAATCTTAGAGACATACCTGAAAAGGTATTGACTCGAAAGGATTTAGTTTTCAGTTTTATATTTATTAGCATGATACACCATTGGTTTTCATGATTAGGTCCCTCATATATGTAGAGTTTAAATTTGAAGCCTGAACTACGGCAATATGTGAGACGGTTCTTGGTCTGGGGTCCAAGACTTTTGCAAGAAAACAAGGCGAGTAAATTCTCTCGGACCGACTGTGAACGGATGACTATTTTACCGGGAGGTGAAATGATGGCTATCGGCGATAGCGGCCGTTGGGAAGCCTCCCAATCACTTTCCACAGAGAATCCATCCGGTTCGGCCATTACGGAGGCGGCCTCCATTTTTTTAAAAGCAGTTCGGGGAAGAACCACTTTGCTGCTTGACTGCAAGACGCTAGCATCGCTTTATGGGTCAATCTCTCAAGATGAACTCGGAGATGGCTTGAGTAGCACTTGTCTGATATCAATTCTTTACCGCCACTTACATGGACGTATTGTTTGTTTTTAGACGGGAGAATGATAGCAATCTGGAAATCGAACACATTTTTGAATTTGTTCACTCCTATTTTGCTGGAACTTTCGCTTTCCCCCTTTTTTTTTGACATTTGTGATCCATGTTTTTGGTGATGTGATCACAGGATTTCGGTTTACCTCGACAATCGAGTTTCCTCGTGCACGAAACGTCATCCCTCTCCGACCAGATCATGAGGATTGGACATTGTCTCTTGAAGCTCAGTAGCCCATTTGTCTAGGCTTCGCAAGCCTCACCAAACTGCTTCAGCATCCCCCCCACATATACACTAATATACTCTCTCACAAATACCACAATACTCTCATAAAAAACAACTATACTCTCTCACACATACCACAATACTCACAAACACACACTAATATACTTTGACACAAATACCACAATACTCTCATAAAAAACAACTATACTCTCTCACACATACACCAATACTCACAAACACACACTAATATACTCTCTCACACATACCACAATACTCTCATAAAAAACAACTATACTCTCTCACACAAATACCACAATACTCACAAACACACACTAATATACTCTGACACAAATACCACAATACTCTCATAAAAAACAACTATACTCTCTCACACATACCACAATACTCACAAACACACACTAATATACTCTGACACAAATACCACAATACTCTCATAAAAAACAACTATACTCTCTCACACATACCACAATACTCACAAACACACACTAATATACTCTGACACAAATACCACAATACTCTCATAAAAAACAACTATACTCTCTCACACATACCACAATATTCACAAACACACACTAATATACTCTGACACAAATACCACAATACTCTCATAAAAAACAACTATACTCTCTCACACATACACCAATACTCACAAACACACACTAATATACTCTCTCACACATACCACAATACTCTCATAAAAAACAACTATACTCTCTCACACATACCACAATACTCACAAACACACACTAATATACTCTGACACAAATACCACAATACTCTCATAAAAAACAACTATACTCTCTCACACATACCACAATACTCACAAACACACACTAATATACTCTCTCACACATACCACAATACTCTCATAAAAAACAACTATACTCTCTCACACATACCACAATACTCACAAACACACACTAATATACTCTGACACACATACTTCTCTGCTCCGGTTTAACCTCGAACTGTATAACATATACACACAGATCAGTGTGTATCGCCATGGTTACCAAAAGTACTCGCAGAAAAACAACACTGAGAGTTGAGGTGTTCTTCACACTAGATGTGAAAAAAAGTAAAAGCAATTAAATGGTGTGTGTGAGAGTATAGCATGTGTGATTGGGAGTAGATAGTAGTATGCGCGTGGAAGTATAGTAGTGGGTGAGAGTATATTGGTGTCAGAGTCTGTAGTAGTTTTTGAAGTCAGAGTACAGTATGTGAGAGAGTGTATAATAGTGTGTATATGAGAGTATAGTAGTATGTGTGAGGGTTCTGTTGGATCCCTAAACCACTAGGGGTTGTAGGGGCACCATTTGATGTCACGGTTGCCATGGCGCCCAAATGGCCCCGCCCATGTGTCGCCAGCTGCAACTCATTGACAGATTGGCTTTCCGTCTATTCAGGAGTCACCCAGGAACACCCGTTCTCACTCTTCCTTTGTCAGTCCGTCAACGAACCTCTGCCCTGCAAGATGTGTGTTTCGACTCGGTCCTGTTTCCTGTTTGTATTTCCTATCCGGTATTGTTCCTGTTTATTTTTTCCTGTTTAATATCGGTTTCCAGTTTCGTTCCCGTCTATTTTTGTCCTGTCTGTTATGCTCTCCAGTTTTCCTGTTTGATTTCAGTTTTGTTTCCGTCCTGTTTATTGTTTTCCCCAGTTTTCGTTCCCAGCTAGTTTATCCTGTTTAATTTCGGTTGCCAGTTTTGTTCCCGTCTAGTTTGTCCTGTTTAATTCTGATATCCTGTTTTGATATCTATCCTGTCTGTCCCGTCCTGTCCGCTATCAACCCCATCCGTCCGATATCTACTCAGGCAATTGGTATCGATCTCGTCAGCCTTTGGCTTCCTATCTTTCCACTCCAGACCGCTGCCTAACGTGCATGACTCTCTGTAACCCGTAAAATAAAAGGCTTGTGTGAGAATCGTCACGCATTTGGGTCCTGATCCTGTTCCGGTTTTTGACATTTGAGGGTATCGCAGTGTGTATGAACCAACCATAGTCCGTGTCTGTAGGTATCGACCCCTTCGGTCCGATATCAACTCGGGCAATTGGTATCGATCTCGTCGGCCTCTGGCTTCCTATCATTCCACGCCAGACTGCTACCTATCGTGCATGACTCTCTATGTCCCGTAAAATAAAAGGCTCGTGTGAGAATCGTCACGCATTTGGGTCCTGATCCTGTTCCGGTTTTTGACATTTGAGCGTATAGCAGTGTGTATGACATTTGAATGCAAAGCGTTACATTTGGCGGAGGAGTAACAGCACATCACTCTGAAAACAATGTCCCAATTGTCAAACATGGTGGTGGCAGCATCACCTTCTGGACATTCTTGACATTTGAGGGTATAGCAGTGTGTATAAACCAACCATAGTCTGTCTCTGTATGAGAGTATAGCTGTGTATGTGAGAGACTATAATGAAATTTGTAAAAGCAAAAATGATTTACTTCTCAAACTCTCATAAAACAAATCCTCTTAATTATCTCCATCTTCACGCTGCTCAAATTCTTTCATCAATTGCTTTTTTTTCCCCAAAATCTTGTGCAAATTTTATTGAGTCGCAGAGTGTGATTGTAGCCATCTATCACCAGGACAGCAACAGGAAGTGCAATCAGTCAGTGTCAAAATAAAATGTGTGTAAAAAAAAGCCTGGCTACTTTTCGGCATTTGTTATAAATTCCACACGCCGTGTCCAGGATTCATTAACGCGGTAAACTATGGAATAAACCGGCTTAATTGCGCACATTGATCACAAACCAAGAAACAAATTGCAGTATTAGTGTACCATTAGCATGGAGGCTGGAGCTGACGCCTTTCAAATTGATGAATGACCAGAGTTGGGTAGGTTTACTTTAACTGGATTACTTTCGATGACTTTTAGGATTACTCCAATACCAAATATGCTAATAAAAGGTTGCCATGGCGCCCAATTGGCCCCGCCCATGTGTTGGAAAAAAAAAAGGAACCCTACCCAACCCTGAGATTTAAGTGAACAGGGTTGGGTAGGGTTACTTTTACTGGATTACTTTCAATGACTTTCGGATTACTCCAATACCAAATATGCTAATAAAAGGTTGCCATGGCGCCCAATTGGCCCCGCCCATGTGTTGCAAAAAAAAAAAAAGTAACCCTACCCAACCCTGAGATTTAAGTGAACAGGGTTGGGTAGGGTTACTTTTACTGGATTACTTTCAATGACTTTCGGATTACTCCAATACCAAATATGCTAATAAAAGGTTGCCATGGCGCCCAATTGGCCCCGCCCATGTGTTGCAAAAAAAAAAAGTAACCCTACCCAACCCTGAGATTTAAGTGAACAGGGTTGGGTAGGGTTACTTTTACTGGATTACTTTCAATTACTTTCGGATTACTCCAATACCAAATATGCTAATAAAAGACAAAAGAAACTAAATATGAATAAAATTACTACATTTTGTGCAGGCTTGGTTTCTGTCGCATTTTATGTTTGTTTTGCCAGAGATCAAAGAGATCAAAGCCAGGCGAGAAAGCTTACCACGTGTTGTGAGTCATCATTTGATTCATATTTAGTTTCTTTTGTCTTTTATTAGCATATTTGATATTGGAGTCATCCAAAAGTCATTGAAAGTAATCCAGTTAAAGTAACCCTACCCAACCCCTAGATATAAGTGAACAGGGTTGGGTAGGGTTACTTTAACTGGATTACTTTCAATGACTTTCGGATTACTCCAATACCAAATATGCTAATAAAAGGTTGCCATGGCGCCCAATTGGCCCCGCCCATGTGTTGCAAAAAAAAAAAAAAAGGAACCCTACCCAACCCTGAGATATAAGTGAACAGGGTTGGGTAGGGTTACTTTAACTGGATTACTTTCAATGACTTTTGGATTACTCCAATAGCAAATATGCTAAGTAAGTATTTCTGTAGTAGTATTTTGGTAATACTGTAGTGGTATATTGGAGTATTCCTGTAGAAGTATTCCCATAGTAGTATGTTGTAGTATAATTTCATATTTTGTAATATTACTGTAATACAGTATATATGTTGCAATATTTCTTTATTAGTATTTTCTTTAGCATTTATAAATTCAATGTTTTCTTTTCAGCATGGATGCAAAATAATATATTAGGTCTGAGTTTTAGCACTAAATTTATATTTAGTTTTGTAGTAGTTTTGTAGTATTTTTGTCATATACCTGAGGTAGTATATTTAATATAGACACAAATGGGACAGCAGGGACAACTTTGGCACCAAAAAAAGCATTTTTATTCGTAGTACTCATCTAATGTGATGATGTCACTCTTGGTTGCTTCACTGATTAGTTTCATCCTGTTTGGGCTGAAAGTTTAGAGGTTTGCAAGTGGGTCCTGTTTCCGTTCTGGTCCTGACAATATTTAGTTTTGTCGTGCTTTTGTCGTATTTTAGTCATATTCCTGAGGTAGTAGATTTAATGTGGACACAGAGGGACAGCAGGGACAAAGTTGGCACCAAAGAAGCATTTTCATCTAATGTAATAATGTACCTCTTGGTTGCTTCACTGATTAGTTTCATCCTTGTTTGGGCAGAAAGTTTAGAGGGATGCAAGTGGGTCCTGTTTCCGTTCTGGTCCTGACATTATTTAGTTTTGTCGTGCTTTTGTCGTATTTTGGTCATACTCCTAAGGTAATATATTTATTGTAGACACAAAGGGACAGCAGGGACAACGTTGGCACCAAAAAAGAATTTTTATTCGTAGTTCTCATCTAATGTAATAATGTACCTCTTGGTTGCTTCACTGATTAGTTTCATCCTTGTTTGGGCTGAAAGTTTGGAGGGATGGGCAGGTCTTATTAGATATATTTAAATTATATTTTAACCATTTTCGTTTGGCGGGTTGGATGACAAAGCCAAATGGGCTGTAGTTTGCCCAACCCTGTGCTAAGGTGAACTGGCTGGGTATAAACCGTTTTTTCTGTGTTAACTGTATTTTTGGAGTAAAGGTCAGTGGCGATTAATAGCAGAACTTCAAAAACTCTACCGGTCATTCCGTCTAACTACTACCCGTCACCTTTCAAAAAGGTCAGCCCGTCGTATTTGTAAGGGGCAACGCTCAGCATCGTATCATCACCGATTCCTTGGCTTGTTTGCTCCATTTCTTGCCCTGCCTGCTTCGTGGAAAAAAAAAAGAAAAAAAATTACACCAAAGCGCCTTTGCCGCTAATCAGTGAAGGTGACACGGTGCCTCGCTTGCTTCAAGCAAAGTCACGGTGTAAACTGGCAGCCAATTAAAGGCAAAGCTGCCCGGAGTTGAGTGGACATTAGTTAGCTTTGTGACAGGAGCAATAGATCTACAACCCCAGGACTTGTTTCTGTATCCTGTTCCTTGCTAGTTTGTTTTTAGGGTTTTTTTGAGTGTCTTTTTCATGACTCACTATCAAAATGAAGTGATTGACATGGGAGTTTAGGAAGCGTTTTGTTGTATTTGTAATGCGTTTTGGTGTCCGTGAATTTCCACACGAAATGTGAGGTCTACAAACCGTCACCACACCCTCCTGGCGTAGGGAACATAGACTTTCATATTATTTCCTCAAATGATGCGCCTCCTGGCAGGCTAGAGGTGGTACTACAGCTCCAATCGCAATTTAATGACGCTATTGTGAGTCAATTGCAGCCCATTGACTTCAGTGTTATTCCTTCAAGTAGTAGATAGATACTTTATTCATCACCGTTGGGAAATTCACACTTCCAGCAGTATCCTTTTGTTGTTTATCAACAGAGTAACAGGATGGCCTCGGGGTGCTGTGTGGTAGTTTAGCAAGATCGGAGTGTATGACGTCACACGCTAGGCCAAAAATTCGACGTCCCTG
Source organism: Urocampus carinirostris (assembly GCF_059441175.1). Classification (NCBI taxonomy): domain Eukaryota; kingdom Metazoa; phylum Chordata; class Actinopteri; order Syngnathiformes; family Syngnathidae; genus Urocampus; species Urocampus carinirostris. The sequence goes on along the minus strand of NC_142367.1, from coordinate 24,944,291 downwards.
CAGCAGATGGAAATCTTTGTGTTTACATGCGTAAACGTATGTAGCCAGTCCACCTCCTCTCCGTTTCCCGCATGCTTTTGTGTCTCTGTCTGCCCTAACAGCGCTGAAGCCGGGTAGCTCCACGTTAGAGTCCGGGATGCTAGACGTGAGCCATGTTTCCTTAAAACACAGAAAACTGCACTCCCTGTACGCTTTGATGTTTTTCACCAGCACAGCCAGTTCGTCGGTCTTATTTGGTAGAGAGTTCACATTTACCATGATTACGGACGGTACCGAAGACTTATAACGCCGCTAGCCGCTTAGCCTTAGCTCCGGCTCTGCCCCCTCATCACACCGGCACGAGAATTCTTGAGGGCAAGGAGTTGATTCCTCAAGTTAACGCATTTTACTGCGTTAAAACCCATAAAGATAGGATAGAAAGTAATCCAAAGTGTAGTTGTCAAACGGGACGAAAAACACCGAAGATAGAAGCAGACATTTAAAACAATAAATCACAATAAGAGCGAAATAACACACAGCTGCTGAAAAGGCTGCCGCTTGCGGCGGCGCCTATGATGTCTATAATAATAATACACCCCCTGGAGGGCCGTGAGCGGTACTGCATTAGGCCTACCAGGGGTCAGTAGAAGAGTCATAATGGGAGCTGCAGTACCGCCCAAGGCCAGCCAGGAGGTGTACTACTTGAAGAAATGACTATGAAGTCAATAAGGTCCGCATGCAGTACCACCCAGGACCAGCCAGGAGGTGTACTACTTGAAGAAATGACTATGAAGTCATTAAGGTCCGCATACAGTACCACCCAGTACCAGCCAGGAGGTGTACTACTTGAAGAAATGACCATGAAGTCAATAAGGTCCACATGCAGTACCGCCCAGGGCCATCCAGGAGGTGTGCTACTTGAAGAAATGACCATGAAGTCAATAAGGTCCACATGCAGTACCGCCCAGGGCCATCCAGGAGGTGTACTACTTGAAGAAATGACCATGAAGTCAATAAGGTCCACATGCAGTACCGCCCAGGGCCATCCAGGAGGTGTACTACTTGAAGAAATGACTCTAATGGCACCATTGATTTGCTATGGGAGCTGCAGTACCAGGATTTCAATGGACAGCGTGTCTCGAGATTTGAAATGAAAGAAAGTACGCACTAGATAATAAAAATGACACATTTATAGTTCATAAAGGAGCTGAATAAGGGACATAGTTGCGCTCTATAGATGACATAGCTCGCCGCCTATTCAAATGTCAACAAAGACGCTAGCTTCCCTTTGGCATATTAGCAACCTTCTTCCAATAACTCAGAGGCATCCAGAGCAATCATAAATACCACAGGTATCTTTATAGCTTCAGCATCCAGACCATAATAGCAAAGGGACGCCCAAGGTCCCATTTTACGTCAGCCCGTGCAAATTTTCATTACCAGCCGAGCGACGGCGCCATCCGGAGTGTCATTATCGTGCTGCTACGCTGATTGATTAAAACCTTCGCCATTCTAACAGACGCTCTCCAGTCCGCATATTTTTATCAACAACAAAAAAGGAGAGAGATAAAATATGTCTTATTTACTCGGGAGCGCGGAAGACATTTGATGTCGGGAAAAAGACAGGCTCTGCATTTCATCAGGCTGTCGCAAATAGCGAGACGGAGATGCTAAATTCAGGGGAGCGTGCTCGTCGAGCGATCGGACTTCTGGTTTTAAAAGCCGATGCGAAGACGTGTTAACGTGCTTAGAATGAATGATAAGTAGTTATAATTGAGACCACTGCCACGGGTGTCAGGACCGGAATGGAGACAGGACCCAAGTTTTATTGGAAGGGTTGCGTCCACGATTTTGGTGGTTGCTGGAACGGAAAAACGGGTCAGTAGCCGGGACAGGAGCGCAAAAACCTGGTTGTGGTCGGAAGCGAGTCGTAAGCCAGGAAAGGAGAGTAGACCTGGTCGGGGACAAAAAGTGGTCAAAAGCCGAGACGGAAGAGTGGTCAGGATCAAAAACGTGTCAGACAGGAGCAAAAACAGGTAGGAGTAGGGGGCGAAAAAAGCTTGCCTAGTGTTGACTGAGGTTTGCAGACGGACTGACAACAGGGGATTGACAGGACGTGGTCGGGACAAAAAGAGGTCGAAAGCCGAGACGGAAAAGTAGACATGGTCAGGATCAAAAACAGGTCGAAGCGGGGGGACAGACGGAAGCAAAAACAGGTGGGAGTCAGGGTCGAAAAAGGCTTGCCTAGTGTTGACTGAGGTTTGCAGACGGACTGACAACAGGGACTGAGTTTAAATAGTGACAGGGAATCAATCAGAACGCGCGGCGGTTGGCGCCAATTGAGTGGGCACAGCTGAGTCACATCCGTTCTCATGAAATCAGGTCCCTATCCTCACATGGTTAGTCTGTGCCTTGTCATGTGTCATATTGAATATTTATTACTATTTCTTCTTTTTTTATTGTATTTTAACCATTGATTGTGTCTATTTATTAGGTGTTTCAGGTTGTTTGATCGGGATAAAAGAGGGAATTTTATGCAGCACTTTGAGATTAAAATTATTGCTTGAAATTTTGGTTTGATTTGAATTATTAACACCAATCAAACTGTCAGGACCAGAACAGAGACAGGACCCACTTGCGTTGTGTTTCTCACAAGTTTTATTGTGAAAAAGAGAAAGGGTTGCGCCCACGATCCGGTGGTTGCTAGACGCGGGAAGCAGGTCGCTCTGAAGGCGGAAGTGGATCTTCCGTGACGAGCAACGGCGGTGTCGGGAGCGGAAAAACGGGCAGTAGCCGGGACAGGAGAGCAAAAACGTGGTCGGGGTCTGAAGCGAGTCGTAAGCCGGGAAAGGAGAATAGACGAGGTTAGGGAGAAAAAGAGGTCGAAAGCCGAGATTGGAGAGTAGACGTGGTCAGGATCAAAAACGGGTCGACAGACGGGAGCAAAAAACAGGTAGGAGTCAGGATCGAAAAAGGCTTGCCTAGTGTTGACTGAGGTTCGCAGACGGACTGACAAACGGGGACAGACCGGAGTGGGTTTAAATAGGGACAGAAACCCAATCCCGGTCGGAGGCAGTTGGCAAAATAGTTTTTGGTCCTATATTTGACATACATAAGACGCACCGGATTATAAGGCGCTACAATGGGAATGTCGACAAAACAGTCAGATGATTCAGTCCAACTGATTACCCCCTTAACATTCCCAAAGCTTGCAAAGAAGCAAATACGTGTCGTAGACACGTGCGGATGCGGTGTCCGTACGATGTCACTCAAATGCATCGTTCCAAATATCATTTGAAAGGTTAAAGTCTTGGGATTCAAGAAATGCCAACCATTCCTTAGTTTCTATTTTCTTTTCCGCTCGCAACTTTATTGTGCATATGACAATAAACACTCGGAATTGAGTTTAATTTAAAAATAGACACTCCATTCCATCCATTATCTGCACCGCTTATCACAGAAACATCGAGTTCAGTCTGAAACAAGATACAGGGAAAATATATAGCCGAAGTAGCTCACCGAAGTCGATGTGTTCAATAATAATGTGCAACCATGGTCCTCTTATATCCGTGAGGGTAGTAAATCCAGGAGAATAAAATATTTACAAATACAAAATAGTAAAAAATTGTTTTCTGTATGCCGTCAACCACGTGCTATACGCATTCATCTTTTTCGGCCAATTGCAGGCTTTGATTTGCCCCTTTAGCCTATGCCAGCCTGTAAATGATCAAAAGGATCCGCCCCCTTTACCTCCGAATAACTTTAGCCAATAGTGATCGATTCAACTGATGATTGACACATCTTTTTCGGCCAATTGCAGGCTTTGTTTTGCCCCTTCAGCCTATGCCAGCCTGTAAATAATAAAAATGATCCGCCCCCTTTACCTCCGAATAACTTTAGCCAATAGTGATCGATTCAAATGATGATTGACACATTGGTTAGCCAATGAAACGCCGGTATATAATTCCCAGCATACACCACGGACTACTTCGCGTTCGGGGGAAAATCTTGTCGGCGGCTGCTGCATTAGTTGCAAGACTTAATATTGATCCATATATAAGGCGCACTGTATAATAAGGCGCATGGTCAGCTTTTGAAAAAAATAAAGGCTTTTAGGTGCGCCTTTAGTGCGGAAAATACGGTACTTAATTTCCTTATTTTTTTGCGAATTTGTTACAACCCAGAGCAGCCCCTCAATTAAAAACTTTGCCCACCGCCGAAGATATCGATGTGTAAATCAGCGTCTCCTTCCACGGTGGGTTCCGGTCCCGGGAGGTGCGCCGGGCTAAGTGACCGTGCGCCTCTGGCAAATTGAGATGCCTCCGATAGAAACGAGCGCTGATTGATGCAATTTGGAGGGCCACTCAACCCTCGCCCGCCCGTTCTGTAGAGTGAACCAGGTTATAGGAATGCAGAGATATTCGGGACTGTAAGTGTCACGTTCCTGCACTCGGGGTTCTTTGTCCCTGTAGGTTGCTCCTCTCTCACTCCTTGTCTATCACCACCTCCGTAATATTGTGAAGATTCGTTCGATGCTGTCCCAATCAGATACAGAGGTTTTATGACTTATCGGCTTGATTACTGTAATGCACAGGTGTGAAACAGGCGGCCCGCGGGCCAGATCAGGCCCGGTAAGGGATTGAATCCGGCCCGCAAGACAACACTTAGAGAAGCGCAAGAGAAAAACAAGTTGCAGGTTGAAATATGTCAACTTGATGTTGCCAAAGCCAGGTGCCTTGAACAAAGACACTGTACTTGTATTTATTTCTTTCTCTCTCTCTATCACTCTGTTTCTCTGTCTCTCTCTCTCTCTCTCTCTCTCTCTTTTCCACCCCTTTTCTCCCTCTCTGTCTCTCTTTCTTTTCCACCTCTTTTCTCCCTCTCTGTCTCTGTCTCTTTCACTCTCTGTGTCTCTCTTTCTTTTTCCCTTCTCTCACAGCGTTTTATCTCTTTTGTTTCTCACGCTCTCTCCCTTTTTCTTTCTTTCTCTCTTTTTCTCTTTCTCTTTCTCTCTCTCTCTCCCACCCCTTTTCTCCCACTCTGTCTCTGTCTCTCACTCTCAGTGTCTCTCTTTTTCTCTTCCTTTGTTGCTCTTTGTCTTTTTCTCTCTGTGTCTTTTAACCTCTTTTGCTCTATCTTCCTTTTTTCCTTTTCTCTCTTTTCTCTATCTCTCTTCCTACCCTTCTCGCTTTCTTTACTCTTTACTTTTCTTCTGTCTTTCTATTTCTCTTTGGATTGCTTTCTTCCTCTCCGTTTCTTTCCCCCCCTCTCACGACTTTTTACCTTTAGTTTCTCACGCTCTCTCCCTCTCTCTCTCTTTTTCTTTCTTTCTTTGTCCCGCCCTCTCTCCTTTTCCCTCCCTCTATCTCTCTTTTTCTTTTTCTTGAATCTATTAGTCTGGCCTCTGAGAGAATGTTTGTCATATCGTGTGGCCCCTGAATTCAAATGAGTTTGACACCCCTGCTGACAGGTTGTAGCCGGAGACAGACGGGAGCAGAAATGGGACAGGCCTGAGTCCAGGGTCAAAAAAGGCTTGCCTAGTATACACTGAGGTTCGCAGACGGACTGACAACTGACAACTGTTTTTGACCAGTACTACCTCTACGATCGACCGGTACATCCCGATCAACTAATGTGCACGGTTTCTTTTCAACAATCAACCTGAGAATGTTTTCAATAAACAATTATCGTGCCATAGGACCTTGGCTATTAGCACATAGTCATTAAGCCCTAAACCTACCCATGATTCATCTCATTATCCCGAGCAAAGCCTATAACAGGCAATTGAATACATCTGTTGCCATACAATAAAGCACTCTCCGTTTTCCGAAAACGATGGAAGTAAAAACGGTGCACGGAACTGGATTAGATACGTAAAGTGTCACGGAGCAACTGCGCCTCAGAAAATGCCAGTCAAAGACAGGGTTGGGTAGGGTTACTTTAACTTGATTACTTTCGATGACTTTTGGATGACTCCAATACCAAATATGCTAATAAAAGACAAAATAAACTTAATATGAATCAAATAATGACTCAAAACACGTGGTAAGCTTTCTCTCCTGGCTTTGATCTCTTTGATCTCCAGCAAAACCAACATAAAATGCGACTAGGGTTGGGTAGGGTTACTTTAACTTGATTCCTTTCAATGACTTTGGGATGACTCCAATACCAAATATGCTAATAAAAGACAAAAGAAACTAAATAGGAATAAAATGATGACTCACAACATGTGGTAAGCTTTCTCTCCTGACTTTGATTTCCGGCAAAACCAACATAAAATGCGACCAGGGTTGGGTAGGGTTACTTTAACTTGATTCCTTTCAATGACTTTGGGATGACTCCAATACCAAATATGCTAATAAAAGACAAAAGAAACGAAATAGGAATAAAATGATGACTCACAACACGTGGTAAGCTTTCTCTCCTGGCTTTGATCTCTTTGATCTCCGGCAAAACGAACATCAAATGCGACCAGGGTTGGATAGGGTTGCTTGAACTTGATTACTTTCAATGACTTTTGGATTACTCCAATACCGAATATGGTTAAAAAGACAAAAGAAACTAAATAGGAATGAAATGATGACTCACAACACGTGGTAAGCTTTCTCTCCTGGCTTTGATCTCTTGGATCTCCAACAAAACGAACATCAAATGCGACCAAAGTTGGGTAGGGTTACTTTAACTTGATTACTTTCAATGACTTTTGGATTACTCCAATACCAAATATGCTAATAAAAGACAAAAGAAACTAAATATGAATGAAATGATGACTCACAACACGTGGTAAGCTTTCTCTCCTGGCTTTGATCTCTTTGATCTCCGGCAAAACCAACATAAAATGCGACCAGGGTTGGGTAGGGTTACTTGAACTTGATTACTTTCAATGACTTTTGGATTACTCCAATAACAAATATGCTCATAAAAGACAAAAAAACTAAATATGAATGAAATGATGACTCACAACACGCGGTAAGCTTTCTCTCCTGGCTTTGATCTCTTTGATCTCCGGCAAAACGAACATCGAATGCGACAGAAACAAAATGAAAATCAATCCAACATCATTTTTGCCGTTCCGTGTATTCCGTTACTCCCCAAGCCTGCACAGAATTGAGTCATTTGATTCCTATTTGGTTTCTTTTGTCTTTTATGAGCATATTTGGTATAGGAGTAATCTAAAAGTAACTGAAAGTAATCAAGTTAAAGTAACCCTACCCAACCTTGCTCGATGATAGCGACGCAAATAGGCCGGGAGATATTTGACATGCTGTTCTAACATCTGGACCCTTTCAACCCCGGGATAGAAACGCCCGCTGCGAGTTTACGGCATACAGAATGCTGCGGGTGGTGAATCCGGTTCGGTATCTATATCTATCCAACCGTTTTCTATCAAACCGAGCTTCATTTGATTTGCTGGTGGAGATTTTCCCAGCGGACTTTTCTCGGAGGTACACACGCCACCGCTTGCTAGCCCACTGCCGACGTTATGTCATGGTTTTCTTTGTTACTCATCTCTTATATATCCGTGCGCGTACTTGCAAAAGTATCGGCTCCCTAATAACACTTTGACATGTTGGGGTATTTCAGCCTTTAAGCACATCAAAAACTAGTGTTTTTGCAGAACATGTGAGCACAAACATGAGGGAAAAAAAGTCTCTCGGATTCGGACTGGGATCCAAACACGGAGGTGGATCTTCCGTGGCGAGCGATAGCGGTGTCGGGAACGGAAAATAACGGGTCAGTCGCCGGGACAGGAGAGCCAAAACGTGGTCGGGGTTGTAAGCGAGTCATAAGACAGGTAAGGTGTGTAGACGAGGTCGGGGACAAAAAGAGGTCGAAAGCCGGGACGGGAGAGTAGACGTGATCAGGATCAGAAACAGGTCGAAGCCGGGGGACAGATATGAGCAAAAAACAGGTGGGAGTCAGGGTAAGAAGGCTTGCCTAGTGTTAACTGAGGTTCGCAGACGGACTGACCAAAGGGGAGGGATTGGAGTGGGTTTAAATAGGGATGGAGAGCCAATCTCATATATTTATATATGTGTGCGTACTCTATAGTGCCTTGCAAAAGTATCAGCTTCCTCATAACACTTTGACATGTTGGGGTATCTTAGCCTTCTCTCTCTCTCTCTCTCTCTCTGCAGTCTCTCTCTCTCTCTCTCTCTCTCTCTCTCTCTCTCTTTTTCTTCCTTTGTTGCTCTTTGTCTCTCTCTCTCTGTGTCTTTTTAACTTCTTTTGCTCTCTTTTCCCTTTTCTCTTCCTACCCTTCGCGCTTTCTTTTCTCTCCTTCTGTCTTTCCATTTCTCTTTGGTTTTCTTCCTTCCTCTCCCTTTCTTTTCCCCCTCTCTCATGACTTTTGATCTTTTGTTTCTCACGCTCTCTCCCTCTCTCTCTTTTTCTTTCTTTGTCCCGCCCTCTCTCCTTTTCCCTCCCTCTTTCTCTTATTTCTTTCTCTCCCTTTTTCTTTTTCTTGAATCTACTAGTCCGGCCCCTGACAGAATATGTGTTCTATCGTGTGGCCCCCGAGTTCAAATGAGTTTGACACCCCTGATCTATCTATCTATCTATCTATCTATCGAGACATCTATCTATCAAGACAACTATTTCTACCTCAATATTTCCATTAATCGCTCCTATTTAAATCTCTATCTATTTTTATTTCTCTCATTCTGTCTCCCTCCCTCTCTCTCTCTCTGTCTTTCTCTTTCTTTTCCACCCCTTTTCTCCCACTCAGTCTCTTTCACTCTCTGTGTCTCTCTTTCTCTCTCTGTCTTTTAACCTCTTTTGCTCTAACTTCCTTTTTTCCTTTTCTCTCTTTTCTCCTTCTCTCTTCCTACCCTTCGCCCTTTCTTTTCTATTTTCTCTCCTTCTGTCTTTCTATTTCTCTTTAGATTTATTTCTTCCTCTCCCTTTCTTTCCCCCCTCTCTCACAACTTTTTATCTTTTGTTTGTTGTTTTTTTCTTTCTTTGTCCCGCCCTCTCTCCTTTTCCCTCCCTCTTTCTCTTATTTCTTTATCTCTCTTTTTCTTTCTCTTTAATTTACTAGTGCGGCCCCCAGCAAAATGTTTGTTCTATTGTGTGGCCCCCCAGTTCAAATGAGTTTGACACCCCAGTTCTAGAGGAATCGTGAAGAAATGGAAAGGGGGTGGATGAAAAGAAACAAGACAAAGTAGCTAGGTGAAAGAGGAAGTAATGGGATTGAGTCCAAATCTCCGTGACAATTCTCCTCATGGCAACAACATTTACCGTAAATTCTGGACTATAAGCCGCTACTTTTTTCCCTAACTTTCAACCCTGCGGCTTATTCAGTGATGCGGCCAATTTATGTCATTTTTTCTAACGGCCGCTAGCGGCGCTCGAGTGTTGCTACCATTAACTGCCCTGTCAAAGCTATATTATTATTATTAAAGCTTTGAAAACTCTCTTGGTGTACCGTCTTTCTTTGCAAATATGTGTAACCCGTGTATAATATGTATTTGCAACTGTATATTTTTGTCATGTATTTATTTGTATTTATTTTAGACACTTATTCTGATATGTTTTGCACGGGTGAACGAAAAAGGAGGGGCGGAACAAACGCGGGGTGCCGAGTTTAAGTGGGGACCGCTAAAGGTGAGGGACAGACAAGGAAAGAAGAGGGGGTAAAAAATTGGTTAGAGAAAAAGGAGTTGCGTGAGTAAATGTGTTCATCTGATATAGTTTTCCCACCCTCACCTTTGGAAATATACACTTTTTTCCTTGGATTACTTTCAACGGGACCCGGACTCTGCAGGTGTTAAAGTTAAAACTTATATAAATAAAAAGAAGCATAAAGGTAAATAAAATTCCCAAGCGGGAGAGCACTGTCGGGTGGCCCATTCCAGGCAAATGTCTCGGCAGAACTGACTCCTCCCGTGTGTGAAGCTAACTTTATTCACACAGGAAACAGAAAAAATACACCGGAAATGCGACTTCAAAATAAAAGAGTACAAGACTGATAAACATACAAGAGATGCAATTAGACTGATTATTGGAGATTGTTTTTATATTTAGGAATATAAATCTACACAGTGAATTCTGAGAAATATTACAACCAAAACGACCAACCTATCATTCAGGTCTGCATCAAACCTTAAGTACCGGTATCATTTTCCGTTCGTTTTACCGGTTGTGATTTTCGGACTGTGGACTTTAATGAAGGACATTTAGTTTCAATCGCGGGACTTGGGTTAAATGTGTGTTTGTGTTTGATGTTTAAATGCGGGCGCATGCGGCTTATATACAGGTGCGGCTTGTGTATGTACAAAATCGGTTTTCCTCTTAGAATGCGGTGGGTGCGGCTTATAATCAGGTGCGTTCTCGAGTCCGGAATTTACGGTATTCCTCTACCTCTCGTCTTCAAGTCATTCCCCAGCATACTGTCACTCGAAGATATACACCGGACTATATTTATCTTTACAGCCAGCAGACCTTCCGAGCGCTTCCCGCTCTGACCCGTGCACGCTCCACCGGACCGCCCCCGAGACGAGCTGTCAAGGCATCATTCAGGTGAAAGATGGAGACGTCGATACATCATAAAGCAAGCCACCCACTCGGACGGGCGCGTATATCCTCCCCGACATGTTTACTCAGCATACAAGGTCCCGCCTGGTGATTAACACCGATTGGCACTTGTCTTTTCCGAAGCCCGGTATGAAATCTCCTAACAGATGGAGTCCGGCCAAGTCTCCGCGATGATTAAAGTACAAGTTGTAGCCAGTGTTCCCTCTAATTTTCCTTCCGGGTCTGAGCGTTCACACAAAGTCGGTGAGCAACAGCAATCCCAAGTGTGGCAACTAAGTCATTATCAAACCATTTAAACTGATAAACAACTTTGATTGGGTGAGCAGTACAGGTGGGCGGATCCTTCCTTCTCTCTCCCTCTCTCTCTCGCTCAGTGCAGTCTACACCTAGAGTGAATGTGACGATATGCTTATCGTTTGCAGTCATTTGTGACATTTTTACAAAAGAACTTTGCATGCCCATTGTGTTGAAACCGTTATTAAGGACACATTTCATGGACAAATGGCCTCAACACTCTTAAACAATGTTTCCTGTCATTTTCCTTACGGGTCCGAGCGTTCACACAAAGTCGGTGAGCAACGCTTGAAACAACAGTGAGCAACCATAATCCCAAGTGTGGCAACAAAATCCTTATCAAACATGTCCAAAACTTGATGTACATTCTGAGTTTCCGGCAATGCAAAATTATTTTTCTCTTTTGAATGAATTGACTAATAAACGATTGCCTACAATTGTCATTTGTTTTAACAAATCTTTCACAAGACATCCATTTCTTTTTATTTCCCGATATATTTTGTCGCATAATATTAACATTTTGGGGGGCTTATTGAGTCGGTCACAAGATACAGAACTGTACTTAATCACATTTTTGAGTGGAAGTACAATGTTGGCAACAAGATTGACTTGATATCATTGGAAATTATATGAATGCAACACAAACTTTTTCTTCTTTTTCCCGTTTTTTTTTTTCTACTTTTTTTAAAAAATTCATTTTAAAAAAATCTCATGGTGTTTATTTTTACCGAGATGTTACTTTTTTCCTTTTGTTCTCTATTTTTTTATTGCACTATGATGACTATATTTGCAGCAAATGCATATTGCACAAACCCTTACGATACCAAACTGTATGTGACATCCTACATTCCGACATTTCTTGTGTAAATATTGTGTACAGTATAACCATAACCTTATCCTCCTTGTTTTATAACCTTATCTTATCTGTTCCTTTATCTTCTTGGTTTTTTTACCTCACTGTGATTGTTTGAAACTGGAGTGTCATGCCAAATTTTGTTGTCACAATATGTTAACCCATTTTGTAACAATGACAATAAAGGTATATTCTATTTTATTCTATTCTATTTACTTTTTCCTACATTTCTTGGTTTTCTTTTTTTCTGGCTTTTTTTCTGAATTGTGTCTTCTTTTTTTCACTACTTTTTCATTTTGGAATTTTTTCTTTTTTGTTCTATTCCCCCCTTCCTTTAAGTCATGTTGTGCATCATTTTACATCATATTTGGTCATGTTGTGATTAAAGAAGCAAAAACAACCTGAAGAGCCGTTTAGGACCCGAAAGAGCCGGTTCCTTTTAGTGAGCCAAGCCGAAGAAGTCGGTTCTCCGACAAACTCTACTAACTTTACTCAACTTCGTTCTGTTTCGACTCGACTTGAAAATACCGCATTTAGGACACAACGTCGGGGGAACCCGTGTATTTTGACCTTCATGCACTGTAACTTTGACTTAAGTGGCTTCTTAATTAGTAGTTTTGCGCCCTGATTTTTGTGCGCTGGCCAGATTTTCCTGTGCGCTGAGAATGTGCGAGCAGTGCGCAATTGCGCAACCGCGCAGCTTAGAGAGAACACTGGTTGTAGCTACAGGTCATCCGTTACATGGGTAATAATGGTGAATCACAGGCTTGGCAGGGTGGTTTAAAAGAATTCTTAGCTTAGCCGAATCACTATTCTTGCAGGCTTTTTATTTTTAAAACACGGACATGATAACCCGAATTGTATTCTTAGTTAGCAGCGCATCAGCCTGCTGTAATTGATTAATTGTAATTGATTAATTGTAACTTTATTGTTAACGCTTTGCTTAAAAATCTCCGACACCTCAAACGTTGACTTGAACATACCATCAAACCGTGCACCCCCCCCCCCCCCCCCGGTTGTTTTTGTTTACCTGATTGGACGTGTGGGAGATAAACTAACAAGGGGAAGATATGTTGTGGAAAATAGAGCCATTTTGAGGGTACGTGACTGACAGGACTTTGGCCATGTCAGGACGTCTCCAACTGTTTGATTAACTGATAAGCAAATAGTTAGAATCCAAATTATTAAGTGATAAAGAAATTTTTGGGTCGCAGAGACTCGAATCAAGCGTCCGACTGGAGAAAAACAACACAGCATCGCTGACTGAACACAGTGTAAATGCCACTGTCTGCCCGGACAATTTCGGAACACGACCGAATGTTTGAGTGAAATAAACAACTTGTTCCCCTCTCATTTTGACTCTCTTGTGTATGTTTTGGGGCGGGGCCGATCGACGTCCTGCTCCGAGACCATTGCCTTTTCTCTCGACGATGCCTCAGTCGCTGCCTAAACCCTATAACAATCCACGGAACACCTGCTGGTGAACATATTTTTGCGCTCTTCCGTCTTACCTCGGAGTCTGATTTAATCGCTAAAGCTACTAGCTGTTGACCTTCTCTGCTGTTTGTTTTACGGGCCAGTTTTACGCCCACCTACCCCTCGATCAATGGGCTGCAATTGGCTGATAGCACTATTAAATTGCGATTGGAGCTGTAGTACCACCCTTAGCCTGCCAGGGGGTGCATCATTTGAGGAAATAATATGAAATTCTATGCCCCCCTCTCACAGTCACACAGTGTTCTCGTGTCCCTGCTTCCTAGACGCATTATTTTTGCTAAGGACGCATCATGTCAAATCAACGTGCGTCCCCGGGACGCAACTTTTTTTATACCAAATTGTCATCATCATTTTTTAACAAAGATTTACCGCACTCCAAACTTTTCGTCAAGCAGATCCGCCATTATTGTTTTGGTCTCGCAGTTCGAGTTTTCGTCTGCACGCCGATCTCGGCCAACGAGATCTCGTTGTGTAGTGATAGGAAGTCCGTCTTTTTTTAGGGAACCGGCTTTTTTGGCTCAACTCATTAAAAAGAGCCGGCTCTCAAAACGGCTCACTTGCTTTGATGATTGATATTATGAATTACCGCAAATTCCTGACTATAGAGCGCACCTGATTATAAGCCGCATCCATCACTTTTTGGGTATTTTCCCACTCTTGTACTTACACAAGCTGCACTTATGTATGAGCCGCGTGCACCCGAATTAAAACTTGCGACACACACAAGTTTAACCCGGACCAGGCTGTAATTTCCACAACCGTGACTGCATAGATAGTACACAATTCTAGAACCACAGCTGGCATCATAAATGGAAAATGATACCCGTAATTAACGTATGATGCAGACTTGTAAAGTCCGGGTCCCGTTGAAAGTAATCCAAGGAAACAAAATGTATATTTCCAAAGTTGAGGGTGGGAAAAACATATATCCACTATTGTCCGCGGCGACAACAGACAGATCTACCGGTAACTCAGCTTTACCCCAATTCCCATCAGCCCGCATGTGCTCCGCCCCTTCTTTTTGATTCGTCCGTAGAACACATAACAGATAAATCTCTATAATAAATACATTACAAAAATATACAGTTGCAAATACATTTTATACATGGTTACACATATTTACGAAGAAAGACGGTACACCAAGAGTTTTCAAAGCTTTAATAATAATAATATAACTTTCATCCCAAACCGTGCCTGTGAAGGGTAGCAAAACGCTACAAGGAACACGCTCGCAATGTATCAAACGTGACTGTTAAAAAAAAAAAAGCATCCCGTAATTGAGAAATTCACGGAAGATTGTACTCGTCTTCCTCCTCATAACTGTCGCCATCAAGGGCGTCTTCCTCATTATCGGAACGTACCTTAACTTTGCATGCAATGTATGCTTAAACTTGGAGGTTGCAGTCTTCTTCTGCGCATATATTCCAGCGGTCTAAATCTTACCTTTTATACTCCGGTGCCGCTGGTGGCCGTTAGAAAAATCCATAAATTTACCGCTTCACTGAATAAGCCGCAGGGCTGAACATTTGAGAAAAAAGTAGCGGCTTATAGTCCGGAATTTACGGTATGTTGTATAAAGAAGTTAAGAAAAAAAGGAGAAAAAAAAAAGATAGGTTTGTGGTTATCCCTTTCATCGGTATCTCATCTCATCAGCTACACCGCTTATCCTCAGTAGGGTCGCGGGGGTGCTGGAGCCCATCCCAGCCATCTTCGGGCAGTGGGCAGGGGACACCCTGAACTGGTTGCCAGCTAATCGCAGGGCACACGGGGACAGACAACTCACTCGCTCATTCACACCTAGGGACAATTTGGACCGGCCAATTCACCTGAAATGCATGTTTTTTGGAATGTGGGAGGGAACCGGAGTACCCGGAGGAAACCCACGCAAGCACGGGGAAAACATACAAACTCCGCACAGAAAGTCTGGAGCTGGATTTGAACCCACGACAGGTTCCCAAGACATGAACTGTGCCACACATGCGCTAACCACTGCGCCGCCGTGCTCCCCACTTTCATCGGTATATTACCAATAATAATTTGATGCAGAAAATGAATTCATAATTTGATGATTAAAACTGAATGAATATATAGATTTATATGATATATTTGTCGCCGATTAACGATTTCAACCTCGTTAAGACTAAATTTGGAGGAGCCATAGACCTCTGTTGGGACCCATAGATTTATGACCCATCACTTTTCACAGCTCAAATGAACACTGTATATATTTGCTGTGTGCCGTCTGCTACGGAACACAATGCAAGATAGGCTGATATCAATGACACCTAAGAATTTTGAATGACAAATCAGGGGTCCTTTGGCAGGTTGCGAGGGTGGGAAGACAGCATTTTTCTCCACCTCCGTCGTTTTATGACCCCCCCCCACACGTGGCACGTCGAGTCATCTGTTCCTCGCCTCACTCAAGGCTCTTGGCGTGGGTTGACGTGTAGGAAGGGCAAACGGCTGTCGAACACACACACAAGGATCCATTTTGAAGCATACGTCTTTAAAGATTCATCGGCCTCCATTAAGGGCCCCGTCTGGTGGCCTGCTTAAGTGGACCGCATCGGAGGAACGCTTTCGTGTCGTCTCCGTTCATCTTGCCAAATTAGATCGGGAGGGGGCGGCGGGGGGGTGGTTCAGACTATTTTTTTTTTTAACCCTTGCACGGAAAATTAAACCTTGTGTGAAATCTAGTATTTAAGGGGGGCCCCTTAAACCTGAGACCAATGTTCCCTGTAATTTTCCCTACGGGTCCGAGCGTTCACACCAAGTCGGTGAGCAACGCTTGAAACAACAGCGAGCAGCGGCGATCCCAAGTGTGGCAACTGAGTCATTGTCAAACGTGTCCAAAATTTGACATCACCTTACATTTTGCCGAGTTTCCGGCAATGCAAAATGATTTTTCTCTTTTGAATGAATTGACTCATGTACGCCATTTGTTTTTACAATTCTTTCATAAGATTTCCATTTCTTTTTATTTCCTGATATATTTTGTCGCATAATACTCACATTTTTGGGGGCTTATTGAGTCGGTTGGAAGATACAGAACTGTACTTAATTACATTTTTGAGTGGAAGTACAATGTTGGCAACAAGATTCACTTGATATCATTGGGGTTTTTCTTCTTTTTTCCTCGTTTTTTTCTACTTTTTTGTTACTTTTTTCTTTTTGTTCTCTATTTTTTTCTTACATTTATTTCTTTTCTTTTTTTCTGGCTTTTTTTCTAAATTTTTCCTTTTTTTCTCTTCTTTTTGTTTTTTTCTCAGCTTTTCACTACTTTTTCATTTTGGTATTTTTTTTCTTTTTTGTTCTATTCCCCCCTTCCTTTAAGTCATGTTGTGCATCATTTTACATGATATTTGGTGATGTTGGGATTAAAGAAGCAGAAATAACCTGAAGAGCCGTTTCGGACCCGAAAGAGACGGTTCCTTTTAGTGAGCCGAGCCGAAGAAGCCGGTTCTCGACAAACTTTACTCAACTTCGTTCCACTTCGACTCGACTTCAATATACCGCATTTAGAACACAGTGTCAGGGGAACCCGTGTATTTTGACCTTCATGCACTGTAACTTTGACTTAAGTCGCTTCTGAATTAGTAATTTTGAGCCCTGATTTTTGTGCGCTGGCTAGATTTTCTTGTGCGCAGCTTAGAGGGAACACTGCTTAAGACTGCCTTAAATGTCAATTATAAGGTTTGGGCCAGGATTTCTTCTCACTGACGTTTTTCCAAAATTATCCACCCGTCATTGTTTTTTTTTTTTATTTTTCTTCGCATCACGCAGAGGTTTATTGAGATATAGAGTAAAACAAACCCTAGCAATCCGGTGCTCGCTGGACGAGGGAAGCAAGTCGCTCACGAGATCGGAACGTATTCGGAATGCGGAAGTGAATCTCACGGAGCGGAAGATCGTAGCGGTGAAAACGTATCGTTAGCCGCAGCAAGGGATCAGAGCGTGGTCGGTGGTCAAAAACGGGTCGTAGCCAGAGACAATAGGGGAATCAGAACAGATGAGTGGTATACAGGTGAAAACAGGAACGACGGGAACGACCGGAGCCAGAGTCAAAGTGCTTGCCATGCGTATGCAGAGGCTTGCAGTCAAAACGGGTCGTTGGTCGGAGCAGGAGATCAGAGCATGGTCGGTGGTCAAAAAACGGTCGTTAGCCGGAGCGGGAGATCAGAGTGTGGTCAGTGGTCTAAAATGGGTTGTTAGCCGGAGCAGGAGATCAGACCATGGTCGGTGGTCAAAAACAGGTCGTTAGCCGGCGCGGGAGATCAGAGTATGGTCGGTGGTCAAAAACGGGTCGCAGCCGGAGCCAAACGAGGAATCGGGAACAAACAAGTGGTATACAGGTGAAAACTGGACTGATGGGAGCCAGAGTCAAAATGCTTGCCTTGCGTATGCAGAGGTTTGTTGACGGACTGACCGGGAGTGACTGGCGGCCTGGGTATAAATAGGAGGGGAATCAATCAGTCAACAAGCAACAGCTGGCTCCAAATGAGCGGTATACAGATGAAAAAACGGGTCAAAAGTGCTTGCTTTGTGTAAGCAGAGGTTCGCTGACGGACTGACAAAGGGCGAGTGAGAGCACTGAGCTTCAATAGGAGGGGGAACCAATCAGGTAACCAGGAGTAATCATGACATAAGTCCTAGCTTGTAATCAAAATATGTCTTTTCTTTGCCATAATTGTATTCATTTAATACCTGCATCTGTATTTCGTTTTTATTGTATTTCAACAATAGTGTGTGTGTGTATTTGTCACGGTTGCCATGGCGCCCAATTGGCCCCGCCCGTGTAGCGCCAGCTGCAGCTTGTTGACAGATTGTCTCCCCGTCAGTATTTAAACTCTGTCCTGCCATTCCCCTTTTGTCCGTCCGTCTGCAAATCTCTGTTTTTACACGGCAAGCCCTTTTTCGCCTGTCCTGTTTTTTGCTCCTGTTCTCCCGCCCCGAAGAACGACCAGTTTTTGATGTCGTCCACATCTACTTTCCACCCCTGGCTTTCGACTTGTTTCCAATCACGATCATGTTTCTGCTCTTCTATCCCGGCTACTGACCCATTTTTTCTGTTCCAGCAATCACCGGATCGTGTATGCACTCCATTCCCTTCTTCCCAATAAAACTGTGACGTTACGCGAGTGGGTTCTGTTTCAGTTCTGGTTCTGACAGTATTTGGTGTTCCGGCCTGTTGGGGATGGTAAAAAGAGAAGGGATTTTATTATCTGAACGTTTTTATACAGCAATTTGAGTGGCAATTCATTGCTTTCCAAATACATTTTGATTTGTAACTGAAAGAGTCAAGCCACAGACTATGTCTCGAAATTGCTCCGCTAACACACCCATCCACCGCGCAGAAGTCGTGACTCATCTCGGGAATCTCAACTCTCCATCGATCCGTCGGCATTTCCCTTCACGGGGGCTTGTTGATTGCTTATCTTTTGTAGTTTTTTTTTTATTCTTCTCCAAAGCAAACCCAACAACAGCTAGGCAAGTTTGGTCAGGAACAGAACAGAAACAGGACCCACTCGCGTAACGTTTCTCACAGTTATATTGGGAAGAAGGGAAAGGATTACACACAAAATCCGGTGATCGCTGGTCCATGGCGAGCGATGGCGATGGTGTCCGGAACGGAAAAAAACGGGTCAGTAGCCGGGATAAGGTAGCAAAACCGTGATCGGGATCGGAAACAAGTAAAAAGCCAGGAGAGGAGAGTAGACATGGCCGAGACAGGCATCGACGGACGAGAGGGACATTTACCGTATTTTCCAGGCTATAAGTTGCTCCTGATTATAAAAAATAAAATGTTTAAGAAGGAAAACACGTGTATAAGTCACACTGTCAGGGCCAGGACCCACTCGCGTAACGTTTCTCACAACTTTTATTAGAAGAAAGGGAATGGGTTGCGCCCACGATCTGGGGTTTGCTGGAAGCAGGTCGCTCTAAACGCGGAAGTGGGACTTCCGTGGCGAGCGATGGCGGTGTCGGGAACGGAAAAAACGGGTCAGTAGCCGGGACAGGAGAGCAAAAAAGGTGGTCAGGATCGGAAACAAGTCGAAAGTCAGGAGAGGAGAGGTGGTCGAGATCAAAAAACAGGTCGAAGCCAGGAAACAGACGGGAGCCAGACAGGAGTGAGTCAGGGTCGAAAAGCTTGCCTAGCGTAAACTGAGGTTCACAGATGGACTGACAACATGTGACAGAAAGACGGGGATTTAAATAGGGACAGGGAGCTAATCGGAGTAATAGCGGCAGGGAGACAAGTTTTAAATGTTATATTTGTTGAACGAAAAAAACGGGTCAGGGATGGAAGAGCAAAAAACATGGTCGGGATCGGAAACAAGTCGAAGCCAGGAGAGGAGAGTAGACGTGGTCGAGATCAAAAACGGATCGTTATTCGGGACGGGAGAACAGACGTAGTCGAGATCAAAACAGGTCGAAATTCGTGACAGGAGAGCAGACGTGGTCCAGATCAAAATAGATAGAGACAAACAGGAGCAAAAAACATGACCGGTGAAAAAGGGCTTCCCGTGTAAAAACAAAGATTCCCAGACGGACCGACAAAAGGGGACTGACAGGACCGAATTCAAATACTGACAGGGAGCCAATCCGTCAACAAGCTGCAGCTGGCGCCACACGGGCGGGGCCAATTGGGCGCCATGGCAACCGTGACAATTTTTTTTTTCAATTCAAAACAAAATTAAACCATTTTTAGGGTTTTATTTTTGACTACCAAAGACAATTTTATGATCTCGCCAGAGCCATTCAAAGAAAAAAAATCCAGTTTGAATCATGCATTTGCAAATATTTGGGGTTACAGGTTCGATTCCCGGCAGGTACTGTGCATGGCTGATCGTGCTATCTGTGTGTATGTGGGTAATTGCGAAGTACATTATAGTCAAGTCATGTTTATTTGTGAATCGCAAGGAGTCTCATAGGGCGGCAGAGACCACAGATTATTGCAAACCAAAGAATATTATGACACCATCCCCTGATCTAAAACCTACATGAGGGCAAGGAAAAACTCAAAAACCTCAACATGAGGAAAATGAAGAAACCTTGAAGTAATCCCCGTTCAATGACTGGTTAAAATGCTATAGAAATGCAGTCCATTTACCAAATGCAATTTGTAATCTTGCGTGTGCATACATCAAGGCATACAAACTAATGTCAGCTGCAGTTAATCATAAGGGAAGAAGAAATGCAATGGCAAAGCGAGGCCACCAGGATCATGTTTATGCGGCCTTTATGAGAAACATTGTGGGGTCTAAAAAGTGTGGGAGACCTATTAATTGGCTAACGGTAGAAAATACTTCAGGCAAAAGACTTAAGTTTTTTAGCCAGCTGCAGCGGGGAGAGGAGCAGACTCTCACTCTCGTCTGCCTCTGTGTTTTATTAAAATCACAAGACATGGAAAAGTACTGGTATGTTGAGACAAAAGACCAACCCCCTGGAAAAGTACCAACACCTTTAAACAAAGACAGGAAGACTAAGAGACGGCCAAAAGGGACATCAAACTGATTGGAAATACACACCTTGAGCAAATACGTTTAAGCCTACTTTACAAACATGGCATCAACTTAAAAAATATACAAGAACTTCAACCAAAATTCAGCCACTTTTCTATCCTTAAAAACATCCAACTTCAAGCATTTTTTAAGGATTTCAAGCACCCATATGAGTGAAACTGCGGTAAATCCAGTCTTCTTTGTGTTCAGGAGTAATATGGAGCTTCATCATACTCAGCGATATTGTACATTATTTATTACTCTGCTAATTAAATAATACCCACTATTCCCTTCACAGTTGTGACACTATACTGGGTACGGTATATACGCAATATATGCGTACTTGAGCCTTGGGCTACGTTCACACTGCAGGAAAATGAGATTTTTTTGCACGCACACGACCCGAATCCAATCTGTTCGAGTTCGGGAATGGCAGATATCCGATTTTTTTCACACCGCACCTAAATCCGATACAGATCCTATCTTTTGGAATGTGACTGATGGTCGAGCGGTTTTCAGGGGACATAAGCTCAATAAGTCACACTTCTGAGTTCAAGATGGTGGAAGGAAGCGGTTAAATCAACAACCACGGCGGATGACAACACAATGGATTTGGATTTAATTCCAGGGTGGCCGAATTCAAGCACTTTTTAAGCGCCGTCAAAGCCAATTTTGCAATTTCTACATTTTTTGTTGCCGTCATGTAGGTTTCAGATCAAGGGATGGTGCAATGGTGGTCCGTGCAACCCCTTTGAGACTTGATTTAGTCACATTCACCTGTCCTGATGACAGTGCCATACCAACTAATGCCGGATGCCGTTTTCTTTGTCATTTTGAGGCAGACTTGTTTGTTGTATCTTCATTTAAAGTGAAGTCTATCAAGTCAGACTGTCAGGACAGGAACAGAGACAAGACCCACTTGCGTACGTTTCTCTCAGTTTTATCGGGAATATCCGATGATCGCTGGTCACAGGGAGCAGGTCGTTCCGAACGCGGGAGTGGCACTTCTGTGGCGAGCGATGGCGGTGTCGGGAACGGAATACACAGGTCAGTAGCCGGGACGGAAGAGCAAAAACGTGGTCGAGATCAGAAAACGGGTCGAAGCCGGGAATCAGACGGGAGCGAAAACAGGAGTGAGTCAAAAAACGTTGTCGAGATCAGAAAACAGGTTGAAGCCAGGAAACAGACGGGAGCGAAAACAGGAGTGAGTCAAAAAACGTGGTCGAGATCAGAAAACAGGTCGAAGCCAGGAAACAGACGGGAGCCAAAACAGGAGTGAGTCAAAAACGTGGTCGAGATCAGAAAACAGGTCGAAGCCAGGGAAACAGACGGAAGCCAAAACAGGAGTGAGTCAAAAACGTGGTCGAGATCAGAAAACAGGTCGAAGCCGGGAAACAGACGGGAGCCAAAACAGGAGTGAGTCAAAAACGTGGTCGAGATCAGAAAACAGGTCGAAGCCGGGAAACAGACGGGAGCCAAAACAGGAGTGAGTCAAAAACGTGGTCGAGATCAGAAAACAGGTTGAAGCCAGGAAACAGACGGGAGCCAAAACAGGAGTGAGTCAAAAAACATGGTTGAGATCAGAAAACAGGTCGAAGCCGGGGAACAGACGGGAGCCAAAACAGGAGTGAGTCAAAAAACCTGGTCGAGATCAGAAAACAGGTCGAAGCCAGGGAAACAGACGGGAGCCAAAACAGGAGTGAGTCAAAAAACGTGGTCGAGATCAGAAAACAGGTCGAAGCCAGGAAACAGACGGGAGCCAAAACAGGAGTGAGTCGAAAACATGGTCGAGATCAGAAAACAGGTCGAAGCCGGGAAACAGACGGGAGGGAAAACAGGAGTGAGTCAAAAACATGGTGGAGATCAGAAAACAGGTTGAAGCCGGGAAATAGTCGGGAGCCAAAACAGGAGTGAGTCAAAAACGTAGTCGAGATCAGAAAACAGGTCGAAGCCAGGGAACAGACAGGAGTCAAAACAGGAGTGAGTCAGGGTCAAAAAGCTTGCCTAGAGTAAACTGAGGTTCGCAGACGGACTGACAACAGGTGGCAGATAGACGAGGGTTTGATTAGTGACCGGGAGCCAATCGAAGTCCGAGGCAGTCGGCGCCTCGCATCGGTAATCATGACACAGACTGCCAAGAAAGACGGCAACAATTTCAAGCATTCAAAAACACTTTGCCCACAATTCAAACACTTTTCATACCTTGTAAACACAACATTGAAATTTCAAGGATTTCAAGCACCATATGTTACTCTGGACCGACATTGCTACAAAATTCCATCGTCAAAATCCAGGCTTCCTATGTTTTTAATATTTTTCTGTTAAAGTTGTACATGGTGGCATCCAGTAATTTGGAACAGGAGAGCAGACGTGGTCCAGATCAAAATAGATAGCGACAAACGGGAGCAAAAAACATGACAGGTGAAAAAGGGCTTGCTGTGTAGAAACAGATTCGCAGACGGACCGACAAAAGGGGACTGACAGAGTTTAAATACTGACAGGGAGCCAATCCGTCAACAAGCTGCAGCTGGCACCACACGGGCGGGGCCAATTGGGCGCCATGGCAACCGTGACCAATTTTTTTTTTTTTCAATTCAAAACAAAATCAAACCATTTTTAGGGCTTTAATAGCCAAATTCAAGCGCTATTTTTGACTTCCAAAGCCAATTTTGTAATCTCTTCAGTGCCATTCAAAGAAAAAAATCCAGTTTGAATCATGTATTTTGTATATAATATTATGTATCATGTGTTTGCATCCAGTAGCACGATAACTTGAACATTTCTAGATAGGCTCCACCGCTAACATCCATGAGTACTTCCGCAAACTGGCCTTCGGACAAGAGATCCCATACAAGTTGAATTTACGTGGAAATGTCAACAATCTCACAAAAGTATCAGATATGACCACAGAAATCGGAATCGAGTATTAGACCCTGCGGTGTGAACCGGAGCCTTAGCAGCCGTCACTTCGGCCCAGTCTTGATAAGCGTGGCACACGGAGTCCGTTGAGGAATCCTCGCCTCGGTGCAAGGCTATTACGGTGTAATTGGCCTTTTAAATAGGAGCTGCGCCATGTGAAACCGTGTAACAGAGATACCGTCGTCCTCCGGGACGTTGTCTTCACTACAGGTCTCGGAGTGTGGTCGGTACCAAAAAACCATTCCGGTGTGGCGGAGATTGTGTGGGACATTTCTTCATTTTTTTTTGCTTTCATTTTTTTCCATTTTTTTTGTTTTTTTCAGTTTTCTTTCTCTTCCTCTTTTTGTCCTTTGAGACAAGCTAAGCTATCCCAGTTGCCATGGCGCCCAATTGGCCCAACCCGTGTGACAGTCCGTCAACAAACCTCTGCCCCGCAAGACGTGGGTTTTGACTCGTTCCTGTTTCCTGTTGGTATTCCCTGTCCGGTATTGTTCCTGTTTATTTTTGTTCTGTTGAATATCGGTTTCCAATTTTGTTCCCGTCTATTTTAGTCCTGTTTATTATTCTCTCCAGCTTTCGTGTCCGTCTAGTTGTCATGATTACAGATTCGGGGCACCTGTGGCTACTTCGTTGGCGCCAACAGCTACGGGATCTGATTGGCTGTTGGTCTCTTTTCAAACTCCCGTCTTTTGAAAATAACTCGTCGGACCGTCTGCAAACCTATGCTCTCAGCTAGGCAAGCTTTTAGTACTCTCCAACACGATCCTGCCCTGTACCCTGCCTGATACCTGTTGTCGACCTTTTTTCTGGACCCGTTTCTGTTTTTGCTCCTACGCCCCGGCCATCGACCGACTCGCTGCCAACGACTACCCTCGCTCGACACGGAAGTGCCACTTGCGCGTTCCTGCTATCTGCTACCCGTGACCGGAATGCAGGCACTGTTCTCGTTCATAATAAAAACTGAGTAAAACGAACGCAATTGGGGCCCGTCTCCGTTCCTGGTCCGTGACACTAGTTTGTCCTGTTTCATGATCAAACCTGTCTGTCCCATCCTCTCCAGTATCAACCCCATTTGTCCGATATCTCCTCAGGCAATTAGTATCGATCTCGTCGGCCTCTGACTTCCTGTCTTTCCACGCCAGACTGCTACCTAACGTGCATGACTCCCCATTTCCCGTAAAATAAAAGGCTTGTGTGAGAAACGTCACGCGTTTGGGTCCTGATCCCGATCCGGTTTTTGACATTTAGGGTATAGCAGTGTGTATAAACCAATCATAGTCCGTGTCTGTATGCGAGTATAGCTGTGTATGTGGAAGAGTATAAGTAAAGTCAGTAGAGTTTTTCGAGAACCGGCATTTTCGGCTCGGCTCACTAAAAGGAACCGGCTCCTTCGGGTCTTAAACGGCTCTTCAGGTTGTTTTTGCTTCTTTAATCCCAACATGACCAAATATGATGTAAAATGATGCACAAAATGACTTAAAAGAAGGGGGGAATAGAACAAAAAAGAAAAAAATACCAAAATGAAAAAGTAGTGAAAAGCTGAGAAAAAAAGAAACAAAAGGATGAGAAAAAAAAGAAGGAAAAATTGGTCGTAAGTCGGAACGGGAGAGCAGACGTGGTCAGAATTAAAACTGGGAGACAGACGGGAGCAAAAACGGGACAGAGTCCGAGGCAGTTGGTGCCAAAGGAGCGGGAACAAGTAATCATGACAAAATCTTTCTACTTTCGTGCTTTCTTGGTTATTTGTTGCTCTCTGTATTTATTTACTTATATATTTACAATTTTCTTGTGCCATTTGAACCCACTCCTTTCTGTCACCTGTTGTCAGTCCGTCTGCAAACCTCAGTTTACTCTAGGCAAGCCTTTCTCGACCCACCTGTTTTTGATCCCGTCTGTTCCCAGACTTCTACCCTTTTTTTGATCCTGACCACGGCTCTTCTCTCCTGGCTTTCAACTCGTTTCTGATCCCGACCACGTTTTTTGCTCTCCTGTCCCGGCTACTGACCCGTTTTTCCCGTTCCCGACAACGCCATCGCTCACCCACTTCAGAGTGACCTGCTTCCTGCGACCACCGGATCGTGTGTGAAATCCTTTCCTTTCTTCCCAATAAAACTGAGAGAAACTGGTTGTAAGTCGGAACGGGAGAACAGACGTGGTCAGAATTAAAACTGGGAGACAGACGGGAGCAAAAACGGGACAGAGTCCGAGGCAGTTGGTGCCAAAGGAGCGGGCACAAGTAACCATGACAAAATCTTTCTACTTTCGTGCTTTCTTGGTTATTTGTTGCTCTCTGTATTTATTTACTTATTTATTTACAATTTTCTTGTGTCATTTCAACCCACTCCTTTCTGTCACCTGTTGTCAGTCCGTCTGCAAACCTCAGTTTACTCCAGGCAAGCCTTTCTCGACCCACCTGTTTTTGATCCCGTCTGTTCCCCGACTTCTACCCGTTTTTTGATCCTGACCACGGCTCTTCTCTCCTGGCTTTCAACTCGTTTCTGATCCCGACCACGTTTTTTGCTCTCCTGTCCCGGCTACTGACCCGTTTTTCCCGGTCCCGACAACGCCATCGCTCACCCACTTCAGAGTGACCTGCTTCCTGCGACCAGCGATCACCGGATCGTGTGTGCAATCCTTTCTTCCCAATAAAACTGAGAGAAACTGGTCGTAAGTCGGAACGGGAGAACAGACGTGGTCAGAATTAAAACTGGGAGACAGACGGGAGCAAAAACGGGACAGAGTCCGAGGCAGTTGGTGCCAAAGGAGCGGGCACAAGTAACCATGACAAAATCTTTCTACTTTCGTGCTTTCTTGGTTATTTGTTGCTCTCTGTATTTATTTACTTATTTACAATTTTCTTGTGTCATTTCAACCCACTCCTTTCTGTCACCTGTTGTCAGTCCGTCTGCAAACCTCAGTTTACTCTAGGCAAGCCTTTCTCGACCCACCTGTTTTTGATCCCGTCTGTTCCCCAACTTCTACCCGTTTTTTAATCCTGACCACGGCTCTTCTCTCCTGGCTTTCAACTCGTTTCTGATCCCGACCACGTTTTTTGCTCTCCTGTCCCGGCTACTGACCCGTTTTTCCCGTTCCCGACAACGCCATCGCTCACCCACTTCAGAGTGACCTGCTTCCTGCGACCAGCGATCACCGGATCGTGTGTGCAATCCTTTCTTCCCAATAAAACTGAGAGAAACTGGTCGTAAGTCGGAACGGGAGAACAGACGTGGTCAGAATTAAAACTGGGAGACAGACGGGAGCAAAAACGGGACAGAGTCCGAGGCAGTTGGTGCCAAAGGAGCGGGCACAAGTAATCATGACAAAATCTTTCTACTTTCGTGCTTTCTTGGTTATTTGTTGCTCTCTGTATTTATTTACTTATATATTTACAATTTTCTTGTGTCATTTGAACCCACTCCTTTCTGTCACCTGTTGTCAGTCCGTCTGCAAACCTCAGTTTACCCTAGGCAAGCCTTTCTCGACCCACCTGTTCCCCGACTTCTACCCGTTTTTTGATCCTGACCACGGCTCTTCTCTCCTGGCTTTCAACTCGTTTCTGATCCCGACCACGTTTTTTGCTCTCCTGTCCCGGCTTCTGACCCGTTTTTCCCGTTCCCGACAACGCCATCGCTCACCCACTTCAGAGTGACCTGCTTCCTGCGACCAGCGATCACCGGATCGTGTGTGCAATCCTTTCTTCCCAATAAAACTGAGAGAAACTGGTCGTAAGTCGGAACGGGAGAACAGACGTGGTCAGAATTAAAACTGGGAGACAGACGGGAGCAAAAACGGGACAGAGTCCGAGGCAGTTGGTGCCAAAGGAGCGGGCACAAGTAACCATGACAAAATCTTTCTACTTTCGTGCTTTCTTGGTTATTTGTTGCTCTCTCTGTCTCTCTCTCTCTCCTCTAGTGACCACCAAAAATGTTAGTATTATGCGACAAAATATATCAGGAAAAAAAAGAAATGGACATCTTGTGAAAGAATTGTAAAAAAAAAATGACGTTTGTAGGCAATCGTAGATAAGTAAATTCATTCAAAAGAGAAAAATAATTTTGCATGGCCAGAAACTCAGCCAGTTTTGGACATGTTTGATAATGACTTAGTTGCCACACTTGGGATTGCCGTTGCTCACCGTCGTTTCAAGCGTTGCTCACCGACTTACAGGGAACATTAGGCGGCACCATTCGGAGACATCTCATTGGTCAAGTAATACAGAATAGAATAGAACATACCTTTATTGTCATTGTTACAAAATGGGTTAACATATTGTGACAACAAAATTGGGCATGACACTCCAGTTTCACACCTTCACAGTGAGGTAAAAAAGCCCAGAAGATAAAGGAACAGAGAAGATAAGGTTATAGTTATAATTTACACAAGATTTACACAAGAAATTGCAAATAAATAAGTAATCGAATACAGACTACTTTTGGAGATTTCCCTGGTATTAGAAAGGGTTGAACTGTTCTAGCTCCGTTTCTTGCACTGCCCTATGGCCCCCCTCGTCCTTTTTAATGGAATCCGTTTGTCCTCTTAGTTGTGTTTATGTGTACGTGGTCGGGGGCCGGGGGGGCTGCTGGGGTCCAGATGACCACCAGAAAGCCCCCGCGGCTTTAAGAAGAATAATGAAGATTAAACCCAGATCAAGCGGCGGGGAGATTGAAGAGTCAGCGGGATCAACCTATAGAGGCAATTCAGAAACCACCCGGCAGGAATCACAAATCCAGTTTGGAGCGCGCCCGATTGAAAAACAGCGCTATTTGCTATCAAGCTAACGCTTTGTGAGCAAACATCCCCGAATTTCCACTTTCGTACGAACCGTTTTGAATAAGGGGAGAATAGATCTTAGCTTTAGGGTCAGGTCGAGGCCGTGACCACGGATGGCGCTCTTGTTCTTTGCTAATCCGGGACAGCTGGTATGTGCGTGCACGCGTCTGCCACCGCTATTACATGCAGTGTTTAAATGAGACAAAGCAAAGAAGTATAACGCGGGGTTGAGATGTGTCCAGCTGTGTGAATCGGCTGGCCTAGATAAAACGGAGGGACGGGTGCCGTGGCATTCATGGGGTGCCAAGTGCTAAATTTAGCGCAGGTGGTCACTAATGGGAGAGAGAGAGACAGAGAGACAGAGACAGACAGAGACAGAGAGAGCAATAAGCAAGAAAGCACAAAAGTAGAAAGATCCCTTCCTTGGCACCAACTGCCTCAGACTCTGTCCCGTTTTGGCTCCCGTCTGTCTCCGGCTACGACCCATTTTAATTCTGCTCTCCCGTTCCAACTTACAATTTTTGATCCCGACCACGTCTGCTCTTCCGTCCTCTAGTGGCCAGAGAGAGCATTTGGTCTGCCTGTACTTAAAAAATTCACAACTTTTGTCAGAACTGACCAGACTTTTTTGACCCTGACTCCCACCTGTCCCGTTTTTGCTCCCGTCTGTCTCCCAGTTTTAATTCTGACCACGTCTGCTCTCCCGTTCCGACTTACGACCAATTTTTGATCCCGACCACGCCTGCTCTCCCGTTCCGACTTACGACCAATTTTTGATGCCGACCACGTCTGCTCTCCCGTTCCGACTTACGACCACTTTTTGATCCCGACCACGTCTGCTCTCCCGTCCTCTAGTGGCCAGAGAGAGCATTTGGTCTGCCTGTACTTAAAAAATTCACAACTTTTGTCAGAACTGACCAAAGTCAGACTTTTTTGACCCTGACTCCCACCTGTCCCGTTTTTGCTCCAGTCTGTCTCCCAGTTTTAATTCTGACCACGTCTGCTCTCCCGTTCCGACTTACGACCAATTTTTGATCCCGACCACGTCTGCTCTCCCGTCCTCTA
This sequence comes from Urocampus carinirostris, assembly GCF_059441175.1. NCBI lineage: Eukaryota > Metazoa > Chordata > Actinopteri > Syngnathiformes > Syngnathidae > Urocampus > Urocampus carinirostris. The sequence continues at coordinate 24,914,876 of NC_142367.1, read as the reverse complement.
GTGGCCAGAGAGAGCATTTGGTCTGCCTGTACTTAAAAAAAATCACAACTTTTGTCAGAACTCACCAAAGTCAGACTTTTTTGACCCTGACTCCCACCTGTCCCGTTTTTGCTCCCGTCTGTCTCCCAGTTTTAATTCTGACCACGTCTGCTCTCCCGTTCCGACTTATGACCAATATTTGATCCCGACCACGTCTGCTCTCCCGTTCAGACTTACGACCAATTTTTGATGCCGACCACGTCTGCTCTCCCATTCAGACTTACGACCAATTTTTGATCCGACCACGTCTGCTCTCCCGTTCTCTAGTGGCCAGAGAGAGCATTTGGTCTGCCTGTAGTTAAAAAATTCACAACTTTTGTCAGAACTGACCAAAGTCAGACTTTTTTGACCCTGACTCCCACCTGTCCCGTTTTTGCTCCCGTCTGTCTCCCAGTTTTAATTCTGACCACGTCTGCTCTCCCGTTCCGACTTACGACCAATTTTTGATCCCGACCACGTCTGCTCTCCCGTTCAGACTTACGACCAATTTTTGATGCCGACCACGTCTGCTCTCCCGTTCCGACTTACGACCAATTTTTGATCCCGACCACGTCTGCTCTCCCGTTCTCTAGTGGCCAGAGAGAGCATTTGGTCTGCCTGTACTTAATTCACAACTTTTGTCAGAACTGACCAAAGTCAGACTTTTTTGACCCTGACTCCCACCTGTCCCGTTTTTGCTCCAGTCTGTCTCCCCGTTTTCATTCTGACCACGTCTGCTCTCCCGTTCCGAATTGCGACCAATTTTTGATCCCGACTACGTCTGCTCTCCCGTTCTCTAGTGGCCAGAGAGAGCATTTGATCAGCCTGTACTTAAAAAATTCACAACTTTTGTCAGAACTGACCAAAGTCAGTATACTTTTTTTTCTCTCGACTTATATTCGAAATAAACATTTAATTCATTCATTTTTTACGATTAAATACTCTGCAAGGTTGGAACTCAATTTGCCTGGAGCTAAGGTATGAGTAAGTCAGGCCCAAATCGAGTTTTCCACAAAAATAGTTGGCTTCGACCCGTTTTTGATCCTGACCACGTTTTTTGCCCTCCTATCCTGGCTACTGACCCGTTTTCCGTTCCTGACAACGCCATCACTCTGATTGGCTCCCTGTCCCTATTTCAACCCACTCCTTTCTGTCACCTGTTGTCAGTCCGTCTGCGAACCTCAGTTTACTCTAGGCAAGCCTTTCTCGACCCACCTGTTTTTGATCCCGTCTGTTTCCCGACTTCTACCCGTTTTTTGATCCTGACCACGGCACTTCTCTCCTGGCTTTCAACTCGTTTCTGGTCCCGACCACGTTTTTTGCTCTCCTGTCCCAGCTACTGACCTGTTTTTCCCGTTCCCGACAACGCCATCGCTCACCCACTTCAGAGTGACCTGCTTCCTGCGACCAGCGATCACCAGATCGTGTGTGCAATCCTTTCCTTTCTTCCCAATAAAACTGAGAGAAACCTAACGCAAGTGGGTCCTGTCTCCGTCCTGGTCCTGACAATAAAACTTGGTGTGACTAGCAAAAGGACCTTGTACAAGGTGTTAACTCACAGGGGCCAATCATTTTGCAATGTCTACCACAATATAAAATCTCGACTATATTTTTTCCCTGTTCGTCCTTGTTATCCGAAAATATTTGTTATAAGAGAGCCAAAACTTTTGCAAGGCACTATAGAGTATGTACACGGATATATAAGAGATTTGATCTCCGTCCCTATTTAAACCCACTCCTATCTGTCCCCTTTGGTGAGTCCGTCTGCGAACCTCAGTTAACACAAGGCAAGCCTTCTTTGACCCTGACTCCCACCTGTTTTTTGCTCCTGTCTGTCCCCCGGCTTTGACCCTATTTGATCCAAACTACGTCTACTCTCCCGTCCTGGCTTTCAACTTCTTTTTGTCCCCGACCTCGTCGACTCTTCTTTCCTGGCTTATGACTCGCTTGTCACCTGTTGTCAGTCCGTCTGCGAACCTCAGTTTATTCTAAGCAAGCCTTTCTCGACCCACCTGTTTTTGATCCCATCTGTTCCCCGATTTCGACCCGATTTTTGATCCTGCCCACTGCTATTCTCCTCTCCTGGCTTTCGACTCGAATCCCGACCACATGTTTTGCCCTCCTGTCCCGGCTACTGACTTGTTTTTCCCGTTCCCGACACCACCATCGCTCGCCACGGAAGTTCCACTTCCGCGTTCAGAGCGACCTGCTTCCCGCGTCCAGCAATCACCGGATCTCGGGTGCAGCCCTTCCGCTTTCTTTTAATAAAACTTTCGAGAACGTAACACAATTGGGTCCCGTTTCCGTTCCGGTCCTGACCTTACATTTTTTTCTTTTTTTTTCAACTTTCTGCTCGTCTCTCCTCACACGAATAATCGATAAGGGATAATGGGTCGCGGCAGCACAGGTGCTTTTAGGTTTAGCCAGGAAAGACCCGACCACACGATGATAATCCACCAGGTAGCAAAACTGCGTAAGTAAACCGGGATGCAGCAAGCGATTATTGCGACAAATATATAATAAAAATCTATATATTCATTCCGTTTTAATCATCACAGTTAATTGGTAATACAAATCAGTTATCACTTCAGATTTTTCAGTTCATATATTCTTCGTGGTTTGCTGTCCCGCCACGGTTGTAATGCCTTCTCAAAGTCCGATCCATTATCCTCCTCCTCATAGCGTCACCAAGAATATAATTAAGTCAATTTTGGCAGAAAAGTCCTTTTCTTGCTAGGAGTATTATCTTTCGTCGAATCGTTCGCTTCTACACGCGTGTTTTCCTTGCCTCCATGATCTTCCGAAGAATTTCTCTGCCGTTTTTTTCGTGCCGGAGTTATTGCCGTTATCTCTTTCTGCATTATGTTTCGACGTATTACCGACACTGAAGAAATGACCAATTTTGTGTCGATTTTCACCTTCCCTCTCCGACAACCACCACAACAATGACGTCATCTCGTTTGCCGAGATCGGCGCGCAGACAAAAACTCGAACCGCGAGACCTAAACAACAATGGCGGATCTGTCTGACGAAAAGTTTGAAATGCGGTGAATCTTTGCTAAAAAAAGTAATCGAGTAATAATGACAATTTGCTGTCAAAAAAGTTGCGTCCCGGGGACGCGCGTTGATCTGAGACAATGCGTCCCCGGCAAAAATCAAGCGTCTGGGACGCAGGGACACCAGAACACTGTATATATACTGAATATTCATACTGATTTGGTAATGCAGTCACATGGGTCCATTATTCATTATTCAAGATAAGCTAATGTAAATGTGAAGCGGAAGATTTAGTTCTAGTGGCAGCAGCGCTGAGTCAGCAGGAAAGCCGAGTCGAGGCCTTTATGGAAGAAGTCTAGCTCCGACTTTTCAGACTTTTAGGAGGTCACTCCATTTTTTTTTTTTTTAATAACCTTCAAGTTTTTATCCTATTCCGCCCTCAGCCCGACTGCCGGGGTAGAAAACATCTTCTATTAGACTTCTCATGTCCGGGGGATTGGATGATTGGGAATGGGGGCGGCAGAGGTGGGCATGCACTCCCTACGGGAGAGTTGGAACCCCCGCGGAGAAAACACATTTTGGCTGCGTGCATCAATGATCTTGTTTTTTTAGCTCCGACCGAGGCGGACTCTGCCCGACTTCCATCTGCCCGGCTTGTTTTTGGGCTGGACTGAGAAATAAAAACATTGATTTGATTGGAAAATACAGTTCTTTGCCCCCGTTTCTGTCACGGCCCCGCCCGTTTGGCACCAGCTGCGGCTTGTTGCCTGATTGGCTTCCCTCCTATTTAAACTCAGTGCTGTCATTCACTCCTTGTCAGTCAGTCAACAAACCTTGTACTTGCAAAACCTGTGTTTTGGCTCTGTCCGGTATCCTGCCCGTGTATCCCGTAACAATCCCGCCCGTCTCGTCCTGTCCGGTTTCTTGCCTGAGTCTTCGGTATCCGAAAATCGATCCCGTCGGTCTCCTCCTGTCTGGTATCTTGCTCCCGTTTCCAGTGTCCGAAAAGCGATTCCGCCTGTCTCCTCTTGTCCGGTATCTTGCTCCAGTCTCCAGTATCTAATATCTATCCAGCCTGTCTCGCCCTGTCCAGTATCTTGCTCCAGTCTCCAGTATACGGTATCAATCCCGCCCGTCTCGTCCTGCCCGGTATCTTGCTCCAGTGTCCTGTATCGACCCCATCTTTCTCATCCTATCTGGTATCTTGCTCACGTCTCCAGTATCCGGTATCAATCCCGTCTGTCTCATCCTGCCCGGTATATTGCTCCCGTCTCCAGTATCCGGTAACAATCCCGTCTGTCTCGTCCTGTCCGTTATCTTGCTCCAGTCTTCGGTATCCAGTATCGATCCCGTCTGTCTCGTCCTGTCCGGTATCTTGCTCCAGTCTCCAGTATACGGTATCGATCCCATCTGTCTCATCCTGTCCAGTATCTTACTCCAGTTTCCAGTATCCGATATCGATCTCGTCTGTCCATCTCCTGCCCAGTATCTTGCTCCAGTCTCCAGTATCCGACAACAATCCAGCCTGTCTCTTCCTGTCCGGTATCTTGCGCCAGTCTCCAGTATATGGTATCGATCCCGTCTGTCTCGTCCTGTCCAGTATCTTGCTACAGTATCCGGTATCGATCCCATCTGTCTCCTCCTGTCCGGTATCTTGCTCCAGTTTCCAGTATCCAGTATCGATTCCGTCGGTCTTCTCTTGCCCAGTATCTTGCTCCCGTCTCCAGTATCCGGTATCAAACTTGTCTGTCAGTCTCTCTTTGCTCCTGCCTGTCCCCCGGCTTTGACCCTATTTGATCCCAACCACGTCTACTCTTTCGACCTCTTTTTGTCTCCGACCTCATCTACTCTCCTTTCCTGGCTTATGACTCGCTCACAACCACGACCACGTTTTGGCTCTCCTGTCCCGGTGACTGACCTGTTTGTCAGTTCCCGGTATCTTTCTCCAGTATCAGATATCAATATTGGGTGTGGGGGTATTTACTCGATTTTTTTTTGTGACTTAATAAATTGAATCAGCATGTAAAAACTGGAATTGGTTAGATGATCTGAAAAAAATGTGTGAGTGATACAAATGCAAAAAAACGCATCAATCGGAAATCAAGCAAATTCTTTTGCACAGCATTGTATTTGCTTTTATGTTTCGGTATCCATGCCGATTTGGTCCTTATTTCCAGATTTCAGTTTACGCTCAGAAACTGGGAATTTGTGTCATCTTGGCATTAACATATATTAATGTCAAGCTTAAAAAGATATGATTTTCTTTGAAAAATAAAAACCATATGCTGGTAAAAGTGATAACGTCCCGTTTTGTTTCATGTTAAAGACAATATTGTCCAGTATTTTCTCAGCTTCAGTAAACTCTAGTGATAGTTTTTTCAGTTTACTTCTAAAACTCTTATTTCGTATTTGTTTATTAAAAGGCAGTATAATAATTGAGGTAAGCATATTCTTATTCACAGAATTTATAGCTGCGTTAGCTAAAGTCTGGCTAAGGGGTTGTCACGGTTGCCATGGCGCCCAATTGGCCCCGCCCGTGTGGTGCCAGTTGCGAATCATTAACAGATTGGCTTTCCATCTTTTTAAGCTCATTGCGCTCTTAGTTTGTCAGTCCGTCAATGAAATTCTGCCCCGCAAAACGTGGGTTTCGACTTGCCCTGTTCCTGTTGGTATTTCCTGTCCGGTATTGTTCCCGTTTATTTTGTCCTGTTTAATTTCAGTTTCCAGTTTTGTTTCTGTCTGTTTTTGTCCTGTTTATTATTTTCTCCTGTTTATTTTCGATATCCTGATTCATTCTGTATCTTGTCTGTCCCGGCCTGTCCGGTATCGACCCCATCTGTCTGATATCAACTCGGGCAATCGGAATCGATCTTGTCGGTTTCTGTCCCGCAAGACGTGGGTTTTCACTCCTGTTTCCTGTTGGTATTCCCTGTCCGGTATTGTTCCCGTTTATTTTTGTTCCGTTTAATATCGGTTTCCAATTTTGTTCTCGTCTATTTTAGTCCTGTTTATTATTCTTTCCAGTTTTCGTTTCCGTCTAGTTGTCACGATCACAAATTCGGGGCAGCTGCGGCTGTTTCGTTGGCGCTAACAGCTACTGGATTTGATTGGCTGTTGGTCTCTTTTTAAACTCTTCTGAAAATAACTCCTCAGACCGTCTACGAACCTATGCTCTCAGCTAGGCAAGCTTTTGTACTCTCCGACACAAACCTACCCTGTACCCTGCCTGATACCTGTTGCCGACTTATTTTCTGAACCTGTTTCTGTTCACGCGTTTGGGTCCTGATCCTGTTCTGGTTCCTGACAGGGGTGAGCCAAATGATAATGTTTCCTGTTCCCAAATATAGTTTTAAAAATGTTCCACACAAAATAAGATTGAAATGAAGCTGGTATTTGTTTTTATCTTGTACTTTTTCATTTCATTTTGCATTATACATGTTTCAACGACAAATGCTATTTCTATTCCTTTGAAAATAAATCAATTAGTAATGAATGAATCCATAATTTGCGTATGCTGCGCTTACATTAAACTTTGATGTTAAAGCGAGGGCCTCAAACTATCGTCCTAGTGTCAGGAACAGGACGGAGACAGGACCCACTTGCGTTACGTTTCTCTCAGTTTTATTGGGAAGAAAGGAAAGGATTGCACACACGATCTGGTGATCGCTGGTCGCGGGAAGCAGGTCACTCTGAAGTGGGTGAGCGATGGCGTTGTCGGGAACGGAAAAAACGGGTCAGTGGCCGGGACAGGAGGGCAAAAAATGTGGTCGGGATTCGAGTCGAAAACCAGGAGAGGAGAGTAGCCGTGGTCAGGATCAAAAAATGGGTCGAAATCGGGGAACAGATGGGATCAAAACCAGGTGGGTCGAGAAAGGCTTGCCTAGAGTAAACTGAGTTTTGCAGACGGACTGACAACAGGTGACAGAAAGGAGTGGGTTGAAATAGGGACAGGGAGCCAACCAGAGTGATGGCGTTGTCGGGAACGGAAAAAACGGGTCTGTCGAAGGCCAGACTAGTAGATTAAAGAGAAAGAAAAAGAGAGAAAAAGAAATAAGAGAAAGAGGGAGGGAAAAGGAGAGAGGGCAGGACAAAGAAAGAAAAAGAGAGAGAGAGGGAGAGAGCGTGGGAAGAGAAAGAGAGAGGAAGAAAGAAATCCAAAGAAATAGAAAGACAGAAGGAGAGAAAAGAAAAAAGAAAGTGCGAAGGGTAGGAAGAGAGAAAGAGAGAGAAAGAAAGAGAAAGAAAGAGAAAGAAAGAGAAAGAAAGAGAAAGAGAAAGAGAAAGAAAGAGAGAGAAAGAGAAAGAAAAAGAGAAAGAAAGAGAGAGAAAGAGAGAGAAAGAGAAAGAAAGAGAGAGAAAAAGAGAGAGAAAAAGAGAGAGAGAAAGAGAAAGAGAATGAGAAAGAGAGAGAGAGAGAAAAATACAAGTACAGTGTTTTTGTTCGAGGCACCTGGCTTTGGCAACATCAAGTGGACCTATTTCAACCTGCAGCTTGTTTTTCTCTTGCGCTTCTCTGAGTGCTGTCTGGCGGGCCGGATTCAATCCCTTAGCGGGCCCGATCCGACCCGCGGGCCGCCTGTTTGACACCCGTGGGCTAAAACGGTCTAAATAATCAGATACAAAACGACCCGATATGGAATACTCCTACGAAACAAGTGTCATCGAGAATCACTAGGAATGTATAATAAGACGGGTGAGCCGTGTGACAATGGTGACTATTTAACAGGCAGCCCAGCAAGTGAGAGCGGGTGGGCCCGCCAAGCCACCGGAGATCCATTCTCTCCACTAATCTTCTTAGTGTGGATTTACTTGCCAGCAGACATGCTGCAGACCTGTTCACTCTCTAATATACGATATGGGGAGTCTTCCCTCTCCGAACCGGCCTCCGTTCCCGTTCGGTGTCAGCTGGCCAGGCGGGACTGGATAAAACCTGACAGGCGGGGAGCGTCCCATTCAAGGTGAATCCTAGCCCGGAACCAGCAGGCTCAAGGTCAGGAGCTTTGAGAGAGTCTGGCCAGCTGAACTAAAATATAATCTATATCTAGAGTTCTATAGATATATATGCATATATACAGATAGATATAAATATACAGATAGATAGAAATAGATAGATATAAATATACAGATATATTGAGATAGATAGATAAATAGAGATATACAGATAGATAGAGATAGATAGATATAGATACATATAGATACAGATAGATAGACAGATATACTGTATGTACAGATAGATAGAAATGGACGGATAGAGATAGATATACATATCTACAGATAGATACATATACAGATAGAGATAGATGTATATATATATACAGTATATACAAATAGAGATAGATAGGGATAAATAGATATACAGATATAGATATACAGATAGATTGATATAGAGATAGAGAGATTAATGGATAGGTATAAATATACAGATAGGTAGATAGTAATGGATAAATATAGATATACAGATAGATAGAGATGGATAGAGATAGATACAGATAGAGAGATACAGATAGAGATAGATACAGACAGATAGGTAGAGATAGATAGAAATAGATATAGATAGAGATAGACAGATAGATATAGAGATAGATATAGATATACATATCCACAGATAGATACAGATGGATAGAGATAGATATGCTTATATACAGATAGAGATAGATACATATACAGCTAGATAGAGATAGATAGATACATATACAGCTAGATAGAGATAGATAGATACATATACAGCTAGATAGAGATAGATAGATATATATACAGATGGATAGATAGATATATATACAGATGGATAGATAGATATATAGACAGATGGATAGATAGATATATAGACAGATGGATAGAAATATATACAGATAGAGATAGATAGATACACAGATATAGATATAGATAGATAGATAGACACATAGACATAAAGATAGATGGATAGAGATAGATAGACAGAGAGATAGAGAGAGAGATAGATGGATAGAGATAGATAGACAGAGAGATAGACAGATCGATAGATAGATAGATAGATAGATAGATAGATAGATAGATAGAGAAAAAAGCCAAAGTTGTCCCCAGTGTTACTAGGTGTGTCAACAAAAATACTACCACACAGAACTACATATAAAATTTAGTGTTTGAAAACAGAAACCTAATTTATTTTGTTCCCTTTATTCTGAAAAACAAAAACTGTATAAATACTCCCCAAAAATGCTACTTTAATAATACCACTACAGAAATATAACAAAAAAATGAAAGACATACTACAAACATACTACTATGGAAATACTAAAAAATTACCAGAGAAATACTCAAAAAATACAAAGTACTACAGATTTTTTAGAAAAATACTACAACAGAAATGTACAAAACAGAAAAAATGAAACTACAGCAATACTACAAAATATACTGTGGAATCGCAATAGAAATATTATGAAAATACTACTATGGAAATATTATCACTGAAAACACAAATACAATAGCAATACTACAAAAATCATACGGCTAAGTTCCAAAATCTATTATGGAAAGACTACAGAAAACAACAAAATACTGCTATGGAAATACATCAAAAATACTGCTACAGTCATGTCACAGATATATTACAAGAAGTACAGGACAAAAACACTGCGATGAAAATAACAGGACCAAAATGGAAACAGGACCCACTTGCGTTGCGTTTCTCAAGTTTTAGTAAAGGAAAGAGGAAGAGTTTGCGCGGGAGGCAAGTCGCTCTCGGACTCAGTTTGGGATCCCAACACAGAATTGGATCTTCTGTAGCTAGCAATGGCGGTGTTAAGGACGGAAAAACAGGTCGATAGCCAGGACAGGAGAGCAAAAACGTAGTCGGGGTCAGAAACGGGTCATAAGCCGGGACGGGAAAGCAGACGTGGTCAGGGTCAGAAATGGGTCGTAAGTCAAGACGGGAGAGTAGACGTGGTCAGAATCAAAACGGGTCGTAGGCGGAGACAGACGGGAACAAAAACGAACGGGTGGGAGTCAGGGTCAAAAAAGGCTTGCCTAGTGTTAACTGAGGTTCACAGACGGACTGAAAAGAAAGAAAAACATTAAAAAGAAAAAGAAAGAGTAAAAGAAAGAGTAAAAGAAAGAGTAAAAGAAAGAGTAAAAGAAAGAGTTAAAGACAGAAAGAAAGAGTAAAAGAAAGAGTAAAAGAAAGAGTAAAAGAAAGAGGTAGAAAGAAAGAAAAACATTAAAAAGAAACAGAAAGAGTTAAAAAAAGAGTTAAGAGAAAGTGTTAAAGAAAGAGTAAAAGTAGGAGTAAAAGAAACAGTAAAAGACAGAAAAAAAGAAAAAAAAAGAAAGAAAAAGAAAGACAGAGACAGAGATAACCGCGATGGGAGAGGGTTAGGAGCAAAAACGGGTCGAAGCCGGGAGACAGACGGGAGCAACAAACAGGACAGGTAGGAGTCAGGGGTCAAAAAGGCTTGCCTAGTGTTAACTGAGGTTCGCAGACGGACTGACAAACGGGGACGGACAGGAATGGGTTTAAATAGGGACAGGGAGCCAATCAGCGTCCGAGGCAGTTGGCACAGCCAATCACATCGGTAATCATGACAATATTTGCATTCAACAAACAAATACCTGACTTCTGTACATTGTCATATAGGTTCGGGGTTGGAAGCGAGTCAAAAGCCAGGAAAGGAGAGTAGACGTGGTCAGGGACAAAAAGCGGTCGAAAACCGGGACAGGAGATTAGACATGGTCAGGATCAAAAACTGGTGGGGGGACAGACGGAAGCAAAAAACAGGACTGGTAGGAGTCAGGGGTCGAAAAGGCTTGCCTAGTGTTAACTGAGGTTCGCAGACGGACTGACTAACGGGGACGGACAGGAGTGGGTTTAAATAGGGACAGAGAGCCAATCAGCGTCCAAGGCCGTTGGCACAGCACATTCACATTGGTAATCATGACAATATTTGCATATAACAAACAAGTACCTCACCTCTGGACATTATCATATAGGTTCGGAGTTGGAAGCGGGTCGAAAGCCAGGAAAGGAGAGTAGACGTGGTCGGGGACAAAAAGCGGTCGAAAACCGGGACAGGAGATTAGACGTGGTCAGCATCAAAAACTGGTCGAAGCCGGGGGACAGACGGGAGCAAAAAACAGGACAGGTGGGAGTCAGGGGTCGAAAAAGCTTGCCTAGTGTTAACTGAGGTTCGCAGACGGACTGACTAACGGGGACGGACAGTGGGTTTAAATAGAGACAGGCTGCCAATCAGAGTCCAAGGCAGTTGGCGCTAAAGGAGCGGGGACCGGTGATTCACATCAATAATCATGACAGAATGAAAGCTTTGGTGTAACACAATTATACACACTGTCCCTTTAAATACAGGATCAATTCTTAGATGGAGAAAATCTCGTCCTTCAACACATTCATGCTCGAAGCCGGAAGAGAGAGACCGGCTTCTCTTCCCTGAGCCAGCACCATCGAGCGCTAATACGTTTCCATGTGAAATATTAAAGCCCCTGCATTAATCTGTCTTGCTGCTTCGGAGACGCCATCTTGGCGTATTCGTGAAAAAAAAAAGGACACCTCGTCACCTTCCTCTTTGTCGGGTGTTCAAATGCAGATAGTTTTTTGAATGCTAGTTTTTCCAGATACTAGTATGTATTTCAATATTCTCATTGATATTCTTCTTTTTTCACAAGGCTTTTTTTCGAGTACGCACAGCAGCAAGATGGCAGAAAATGATGTCAGCCCCCTCGAGGATGAGCCCCATGTTACGTAAAATGATTCAATTTTTTGACCTAAAACAAGGCAGGTTTACATGATGTTTTATGTATTTTTTTGCCTGTTATTCAAATAAAGATGTTTATTTTTGTCAAGAACCAGAAAAGGATCAGGACCCAAACGCGTGACGATTCTCACACAAGCCCTTAATTTTAGGGGAAACGGGGAGTCATGCCAATAGGCAGCACTGAATTGATAGGAAGCCAGAGGCCGACGAGGTCGATAATTGCTCGAGTAGATATCAGACGGATGGGGTCGATACCGGAGAGGACGGGACAGACAGGATAGATCATGAATCGGGATATTAAAAATAAACAGGAGAAACTAGACGGGAACGAAAACTGGAAACCGAAATTAAACTGGACAAAAATGAACCAGAGGCCGATGAGATCGATAATTGCCCGAGTAGATATCAGACAGATGGGGTCGATACCGGAGAGGACGGGACAGATCATGAATCGGGATATCAAAAATAAATTGGAGAAACTAGACGGGAACGAAAACTGGAAACTGAAATTAAACAGGACAAAAATAAGCCAGAGGCCGACGAGATCGATAATTGCCCAAGTAGATATCAGACGGATGGGGTCAATACCGGACAGGACAGGACATACAAGATTGATAATGATCAGGATATTGAAAAAAAAAAACAGGACAAACTAGATGGTAATGAAAACTGGAGAGAATAATAAACAGGACAAAAATAGACGGGAAAAAAACTGGAAACCGACAATAAACAGGACAAAGTAAAGGGGAACAATACCAGACAGGGAATACCAACAGGAAACAGGACCGAGTCAACACACACGTCTTGCGGGGCAGAGGTTCATTGACGGACTGACAAAGGAAAAATGAGAGCACTGAGCGTAAATATACGGAAAGCCAATCTGTCAATGAGCCGCAGCTGGCGCCACACGGGCGGGGCCAATTGGGCGCAATGGCAACTGTGACAATTTTTTAAATGATTAAGGTTTTATTCACCACTAGGAGGCTCTGAATACACACCGTCCCTGTATTGCTGCCCAATAGTTGCTTTTGTTCTGTTATCAGATAATTCTAATGTTTTTTTTAAATATTTTGTCCCTATCACGGCGGCGCAGTGGTTAGCGCGTATGCGGCACAGTTCTGAGGTCATGGGTTCAAATCCAGCTACCGGACTTCCCTGCGGAGTTTGTATGTTCTCCCCGTGCTTGCGTGGGTTCCTTCCGGGCACTCCGGTTTCCTTCCAAATTCCAAAAACATGCATGTCAGGTGAATTGGCCGGTCCGAATTGTCCCTAGGTGGGAATGAGCTGTCGGTTGTTTACTAATTGTAAGCAAGCTTGTCAGAGTTTGCATGTTCTCCCCATGCTTGCGTGGGATGCCTCCGGGCACTCCGGTTTCCTCCCACATTCCAAAAAAGTGCATGTCAGGTTAATTGGCCGGTCTGAATTGTCCCTAGGTGGGAATGAGCCGTCGGTTGTTTACTAATTGTAAGCAAGCTTGTCAGAGTTTGCATGTTCTCCCCATGCTTGCGTGGGTTGCCTCCGGGCACTCCGGTTTCCTTCCAAATTCCAAAAACATGCATTTCAGGTGGATTGGCCGGTCCAAATTGTCCCTAGGTTGGAATGAGCCGTCGGTTGTTTACTAATAGTAAGCAAGCTTGTCAGAGTTTGCATGTTCTCCCCGTGCTTGCGTGGGTTTCCTCCGGGCACTCCGGTTTCCTCTCACATTCCAAAAACATGCGTTTCAGGTGGATTGGCCGGTCCGAATTGTCCCTAGGTGGGAATGAGCGAGCCAATTGTCTGTCCCTATGTGCCCAGTTGAGTGTGTCCCCTGCCCATTGCCCGGAGATGGCTGGGATGGGCTCCAGATCCCCGCGACCCTATTGAGGATAAGCGGTGCAGATAATGGATGGATGGATTTGATTCTGATTCCCTTCCCCTTAATTACACCCTCCTCAGTTTCTACTAAATGTCACGGAATTCTCAGGAGAAGAGCTAAGTGCAGGCTAGCGACCCGTGCCGTATCCTCTCTTGCGAAAGCCCTGTTGGGAAATCAAGAGTTAACTGCTCTTTGTGCCAGGTCTCTGCCACCGGGGCTCGCCCCCCGGCCGCTCCGCGGGGAACCCTCCCCGGTGCTGAGGGGCAGGGGGGGTGTCTAATATCACCCCTCTTCCGCAGCTTGTGCCAAAGCGCTGCATACGATTAAAGCACAGGTGTCAAACAGGCGGCCCGCGGGCTGCTCAGAGAAGCGCAAGAGAAAAACAAGCTGCAGGTTGAAATATGTCCACTTGATGTTGCCAATGCCAGGTGCCTCGAACAAAGACACTGTACTTGTATCTCTCTGTCTCTGTCTTTCTTTTCTTCTTTCTTTTTTCTGTCATTTACTCTTTATTTCACTCTTTCTTTAACACTTTCTTTTAACTCTTTCTTTTTAATGTTTTTCTTTCTTTCTGCCTTTTTTCTGTCTTTTTCTCTTTCTTTTACTCTTTCTTTTTCTTTTTAATGTTTTTCTGTCTTTTTTCCATCTTTTTTTCTGTCTTTCTTTCCGTCTTATTTTCCGTCTTTTTTCTTTCTTTCTGTCTTTTACTCTTTCTTTTACTCTTTCTTTTACTCTTTCCTTTTCTTTCGTTTTTTCTGTCTCTTACTCTCTTTTACTCTCTCTTTTACACTTTCTTTAAAACTTTCTTTAAAACTTTATTTTACTCTTTTTCTTTTTACTGTTTTTCTTTCTTTCTGTCTTTTTTCCGTCTTCCCGTCCGTCTTTCCGTCCGTCTTTCCGTCTTTTTTTTCCTGTCTTTTTTCTGTCTTTTTTCTTTCTGTCTTTCTTTCTGTCGTTCTTTCTTTCTGTCTTTCTTTCTTTCTGTCTTTCTTTCTTTCTGTCTTTCTTTCTTTCTTTCTGTCTTTCTGTCTTTCTGTCTTTCTTTCTGTCTTTCTTTCTGTCTTTCTTTCTGTCTTTCTTTCTGTCTTTCTTTCTGTCTTTCTTTCTGTCTTTCTGTCTTTCTTTCTGTCTTTCTTTCTGTCTTTCTTTCTGTCTTTCTTTCTGTCTTTCTTTCTGTCTTTCTTTCTGTCTTTCTTTCTGTCTTTCTGTCTTTTACTCTTACTTTTATTCTTTCCTTTTCTTTCATTTTTTCTGTCTTTTACTCTTTCTTTTACTCTTTCTTTTTCTTTTTAATTTTTTTCTTTTTCTTTTTCCTTTTTTCTTTCTTTCTCTTGAATCTACTAGTCCGGCCCCCGACAGAATATTTGTTCTATCGTGTGGCCCTTGAGTTCAGACTACTTTGACACCCCTGGATTAAAGGTTTTCTAGATAGCGCTCGGCCTGCAAGCGCTCAACGGAATCCGTCCCCCCCTCCCACCTTACGCGCCCCCCTCCCCATCTGGCGTGGGAATAACGTACTCATGGGATGATGCCGCCTTCGCACCTCCGCCTCGCAAATCATCTCATCTGGCAAAAACACATACAGGCAATTAAGCCTGATGGCAAAGCAAAACCTCCGCTTCGACACGTGTTATTATTGAAAGTCGCGCCGTGACAATGAAGCTAATGAGCCCGATGCAAAGCTAATGAAGATCATTTCCGCGCCGAGTGGAACCTGAGTGCCTGGCGACAAGGGAGTCGGAGCGTCCTGTGTCGAGGACTCTCCGGCCGGGCTTTTAAGGCCTCGCTTTTGAGCCGTTCAAAAGTCAAGTCATGTTTATTTGTGACGCCCTTAATCGCAAAGAGTCTCAAAGGGCTGCACTGACCACAGACTATTGCAAACTACTATTCTGACCCCATCCCCCGATCTAAAACCAACATGAGGGCAAGGAAAAACTCAAAAACCTCAAGTCATGTTTATTTGTGACGCCCTTAATCACAAAGAGTCTCAAAGGGCTGCACAGACCACCGATCATAGGCAAACTATCATTACAGACTATTATGACACCATCACCTCATCTAAAACCTACATGAGGGCAAGGAAAAACCCAAAAACCTCAAGTCATGTTTATTTGTGACGCCCTTAATCACAAAGAGTCTCAAAGGGCTCCACAGACCACCGATCATAGGCAAACTATCATTACAGACTATTATGACACCATCACCTCATCTAAAACCTACATGAGGGCAAATAATACACATATTATCAACATATCAACATAAAATATAGATCATGCCATGGCGCCCAATTGGCCCCGCCCATGGAAACCGGCTGAAACGCGCTGACCGATTGCTCCCTCAAGACAGAGAGAAAGAGAGAGTACTTAAACGCTGTCCTTTGAGGCGTTTGTTGTCAGAGTCTCTCTCTCTCTCTCGCGCTCTCTCTCTCTTTTTCGTCTCCTCTGTCCCCCTCTCTCTCTCTCTACTCTCTCCACTTTTCCCTCTCTCTCACTCTCCACTTTTCCCTCTCTCTCACTCTCCACTTCTCCCTCTCTCTCTCTCTCACTCCACTCTCTCCACTTTTCCCTCTCTCTCTCTCTCTCCACTTTTCCCTCCCTCTCTCTCCACTTTTCCCTCTCTCTCTCTCTCTCTCTCCACTCCCTCCACTTTTCCCTCCCTCTCTCCACTTTTCCCTCCCTCTCTCTCTCTCTCTCTCTCTCTCTCTCTCTCTCTCTCTCTCCACTCCCTCCACTTTTCCCTCTCTCTCTCTCTCTCTCCTCCCTCCACCTTTCCCTCTCTCTCCACTTTTCTTTCCCTCTCTCTCTACTTTCCCTCCCTCTCTCTCTCCACTTTTCCCTCCCTCTCTCTCTACTTTCCCTCCCTCTCTCTCTCCACTTTTCCCTCCCTCTCTCTCTCTCTCTCTCTCTACTCACTCCACTTTTCCCTCTCTCTCTCTCTCTTTCTCCACTCTTTCCACTTTTCCCTCTCTCTCTCTCCACTCTTACCACTTTTCCCCCCCTCTCTCTCTCCACTCTTTCCACTTTTCCCTGTCTCTCTCTCTCCACTCTCTCCACTTTTCCCTCTCTCTCTCCACTCGCTCCACTTTTCCCTCTCCCTCCACTCGCTCCACTTTTCCCTCTCTCTCCACTCTCTCCACTTTTCCTCCTCTACTCTCCACTCTCTCCACTTTTCTCTCCACTCCCTCCACTTTTCTCTCTCGCTCTCTCTCTACTTTCTCTCTACCTTTTCTGTCTGTCTCTCTCGACTCTCTCTCTCTCTCCTCCACCCTTTTTCTCCCAGTCTCCTCACGAGTGCTAAACACCAGTGGTGCTGAGGTTTGGGCGACACGGTGGCTTTCTCACAAAACCCAATCAAATATTCCATCGTGTCCCGGAGCATTCCCGCTTCCAGCTGGGATCAAAGTGGAGACTTGATGACGGTGCAGGGAAGGCACATGAGTGCCTCCTGGGGCTCTCCCCCCCCTCCCTACCACGCGTTTAAGCCCCTCCATTCCCATCCATTAATAGACGCTGTGAAAAATACATGATAGGCTTTTCCGTCGCCATTTTTTACTCGGCGAATGTAGATGCATCGCCGAAGGGGACAAGAAGAAGAGTGACGGTCGGACGCTCGCAAAATTTTAACAGCAGGGGTTACCGGCCAAAGGGTTCTTCCAAAATGGCCGACTGCAAACGCCCGACCGTAAAATGAACTGACAGCCAGATTTGACAAAACGTGCTATCAAGAATCAAGATTCAAAGTGTTTATTGGATAAAACTGTCAGGACCGGAACGGCACTCCTCCGTGTTACATGTCGAAGTGTCCTTGGGTAGGACACTGAACCCCTAATGCCCCCAATAAGCAGGTTAGCGCCTAACATGGCTGCAGGGTCGCTATTGGGAAATGTGAAGCACATTGTAAAGCACTTTGGGAGGTCTTCATTGACTTAAAGTGCTATAGAAAGACAGACCATTTAGCATCTTGATTATCCTCAACACGTTTGGAGGCTGACTCCCTATTGGTGTGTGAGTGTGTGTGTGAGTGGGTAAGTGTGAAGCACACTGTAAAGCGCTTTGGTAGGTCTTCATTGACTTGAAAAGCGCTAAAGAAATGCAGACCATTTAGTATTTAACATCTTGATTATCCTCAAAACGTTTGGAGGCTGACTCCCTATTGGTGTGTGAGTGTGTGTGTG
Organism: Urocampus carinirostris; assembly: GCF_059441175.1. NCBI lineage: Eukaryota > Metazoa > Chordata > Actinopteri > Syngnathiformes > Syngnathidae > Urocampus > Urocampus carinirostris. The sequence continues at coordinate 24,897,091 of NC_142367.1, read as the reverse complement.
AATGGGTAAGTGTGAAGCACATTGAAAAGCACTATATAAATGCAGATCATTTCATTCACTTTGCTGTCCACATAGTTGCCAGCGTTAAAAAACGAAGAAACTGTAAACATGTATGCATTATAAATATTAAAAAGATAAAAATACAAGATTAACTCGAGATGTGTCAGGACCAGAACGGAAACAGGACCCACTCGCGTAACGTTTTTCACAGCTTTATTGAGAAGAAAGGAAAGGATTGCGCACACGATCCAGTGATCGCTGGTCGCAGGAGGCAGGAAGTGGGACTTCCGTGGCGAGCAATGGCGGTGTCACGAACGGAAAAAAACGGGTCAGTAGCCGGGATAGAAGAGCAAAAACGTAGTCGGATCGGAAACAAGTCAAAAGCCAGGAGAGGAGAGTAGACTCGGTCGAGACCAAAACCGGATTGTTATTCGGGACGGGAAAACAGACGTGGTCGAAATCAAAACAGGTCATAATTCCGGACAGGAGCGAAGATGTGGTCGAGATGAAAACAGATCGAAGCGAGAGACAAACAGGAGCAAAAAACGGGACAAGCGAAAAAGGGCTTGCAGTGTAACAACAGAGATTCGCAGATGGACCGACAAAAGGGGACTGACAGGACAGAGTTTAAATACTGACAGGGAGCCAATCTGCCAACAAGCTGCAGCTGGCGCCACACAGGCGGGGCCAGTTGGACGCCATGGCAACCGTGACAAGATGAGTTAAGGTAACAAGATAAAAATAAAACTCATCCGAACTATTACTCAGCGCTTTTAGCTTGTAATAGTGGTTAGCGCGTGTGCGGCACAGTTCTAAGGTCTTGGGAACCTCCTGTGTGGGTTCAAAACCAGCTACCGGACTTACTGTGCGGAGTTTGTATGTTCTCCCCGTGCTTGCGTGGGTTTCCTCCCACATTCCAAAGACATGCATTTCAGGTGGATTGGCCGGTCCAAATTGTCCCTAGGTGTGAATGAGCGAGCCAATTGTCTGTCCCTATGTGCCCAGTTCAGGGTGTCCCCTGCCCACTGCCCGATGATTGCCGGGATGGGCTCCAGCACCCCCGCGACCCTACTGAGGATAAGCGGTGCAGCTAATGAGATGAGATGTGCACGAATACACTGCTCCATCGAACGCATTTGATTTCCCTTTCGGCAAAACTTTGCTTCTTCCGTTTTTAAACAAGCACAAGTTTGTTTTTGTAACATTCCAGGAACAGATTGTGCTTGGCATAAAATGGAGGAGTACAGGATGAAATGTACCGTTTTTTAATGTCAAAAAGTTGGCATGTATGTTTTACTAAGCCATGTGTTTGTTTCTTAAAACTAATTTTGTCGGTGTCGTCAATTTATATAAAACCGGGGTTAGCATACATACACTGCTTGATCATCAAAGTCGAGAAGCGGCAAAGTTGCTACAGGTGAAAAAAAGAAAAGTAGTGCGTACAACTATTGCATTTAAGAACAAAATAATAGCAAAATATGAAGGAGGTGTGCGAGTGTCTGATCTTGCCTGCGCCTTCTGCTGACCACCACAAAGGTAAGAAATCCTATTCACAATTATTTTCATTATCTTTTATTTTTTTATTTTTACACGTTCACGTTAGCGTAATCTTTCGTACAGAAGATTACGATAACGCGAACGTACGATTAGCCTGGGTTAGCTTTATGTTTACGTTAAACATTCGAGGTAAACATTCAGGGTGTTGGAACGGATTAAAACGATTTACATTATTTTGAATGGGAAAAATGATTTCGGTGATCGAACAAATCGATTTTCGAACAGGGTTCTGGAACGGATTATGGTCGAGAACTGAGGTTCCGCTGTATTCAGAATCAGAATAATTAGCAGCAGAATTCTTAAGTTTTGACCACTTTTAACTGAATGTATCACTGCTTTCAACAGCAGGTACGGTAGGAAAGAGGAAAACTTGCACATTTCCCAGGAAATCACTATCGGTGTTGTGCCCAAGCATGCACAAAGACACTCGACGTGTATGAAGGAATTTCAGCACCTCGGATAGCTCCAAACTGTCCATTTTCACACCCCTAATCAACATGGGGTGTCCTTTTCTCTGGCAGGGTTACTTGAACTGGATTACTTTCAATGACTTTTGGATTACTCCAATACCAAATATGCTAATAAAAGACAAAAGAAACTAAATATGAATAAAATGACTCCATTTTGTGCAGGCTTGGGGAGTAACGGAACACACGGAAGGGCAAAAATGATGTTGGCAAGCGGTTTGGATTGATTTTCATTTTGTTTCTGTCGCATTTGATGTTCGCTTTGCCGGAGATCAAAGAGATCAAAGCCAGGAGAGAAAGCTTACCGCGTGTTGTGAGTCATCATTTGATTCATATTTAGGGTTTTTTTTGTCTTTTATTAGCATATTTGGTATTGGAGTCATCCAAAAGTCATTGAAAGTAATCCAGTTCAAGTAACCCTACCCAAACCTGTTCACCACGTACCATAATGAAATCTGAAAACATGAAGTTTGGAATGTAATTAAAACATCCAAGGCGATGCATTGATAAAATGATGTTCTGTAATTATGTCAATTGGAGGGACATTCCCTAGTACAGAACATTACGCACATTTCTCACTTCTCTGGCTTTCTTAGAAGTTGAACAATTTTAAACACCATCACCCAATACTGTGAGTATCAGATATATAAGACCACGCCCATAGTAGCATGATCTGGTTTACCATCACTGGCCCATACAGAATAGAATATACCTTTATTGTCATTGTTACCTGGGTTGGGTAGGGTTAGTTTAACTTGACTACTTTCAATGACTTTTGGATTACTCCAATACCAAATATGCTAATAAAAGACAAAAGAAACTAAATATGAATAAAATGACTCCATTTTGTGCAGGCTTGGGGAGTAACGGAACACACGGAAGGGCAAAAATGATGTTGGCAAGCGGTTTGGATTGATTTTCATTTTGTTTCTGTCGCATTTGATGTTCGCTTTGCCGGAGATCAAAGAGATCAAAGCCAGGAGAGAAAGCTTACCGCGTGTTGTGAGTCATCATTTGATTCATATTTAGGGGTTTTTTTGTCTTTTATTAGCATATTTGGTATTGGAGTCATCCAAAAGTCATTGAAAGTAATCCAGTTCAAGTAACCCTACCCAAACCTGTTCACCACGTACCATAATGAAATCTGAAAACATGAAGTTTGGAATGTAATTAAAACATCCAAGGCGATGCATTGATAAAATGATGTTCTGTAATTATGTCAATTGGAGGGACATTCCCTAGTACAGAACATTACGCACATTTCTCACTTCTCTGGCTTTCTTAGAAGTTGAACAATTTTAAACACCATCACCCAATACTGTGAGTATCAGATATATAAGACCACGCCCATAGTAGCATGATCTGGTTTACCATCACTGGCCCATACAGAATAGAATATACTGTACCTTTATTGTCATTGTTACCTGGGTTGGGTAGGGTTAGTTTAACTTGACTACTTTCAATGACTTTTGGATTACTCCAATACCAAATATGCTAATAAAAGACAAAAGAAACTAAATATGAATAAAATGACTCCATTTTGTGCAGGCTTGGGGAGTAACGGAACACACGGAAGGGCAAAAATGATGTTGGCAAGCGGTTTGGATTGATTTTCATTTTGTTTCTGTCGCATTTGATGTTCGCTTTGCCGGAGATCAAAGAGATCAAAGCCAGGAGAGAAAGCTTACCGCGTGTTGTGAGTCATCATTTGATTCATATTTAGGGGTTTTTTTGTCTTTTATTAGCATATTTGGTATTGGAGTCATCCAAAAGTCATTGAAAGTAATCCAGTTCAAGTAACCCTACCCAACCCTGTTCACCACGTACCATAATGAAATCTGAAAACATGAAGTTTGGGATGTAATTAAAACATCCAAGGTGATGCATTGATAAAATGATGTTCTGTAATTATGTCAATTGGAGGGACATTCCCTAGTACAGAACATTACGCACATTTCTCACTTCTCTGGCTTTCTTAGAAGTTCAACAATTTCAAACACCATCACCCAATACTGTGAGTATCAGATATATAAGACCACGCCCATAGTAGCATGATCTGGTTTAGCATCACTGGCCCATATAGAATAGAATATACATTTATGGTCATTGTTGCAACATGGGGATCAAAGCCAGGAGTGAAAGCTTAAAGTAACCCTACCCAACCCTGGTTGGTGAACAGTGTTGGGTGCAAAAACTGGAAACAAAATACTAGTTTGTAGGTACTTCGTTTAAAAAGTACTTTATTTACCACCTAGATTACTTCGTAACCAATTCCAGGATCCGTACACCTTGTTTATAGCCAAGTTTTATTTTTTTTCCCAGAAGAAATCCAGTGTGAACGTTAAAAACCTGGCAAAAAAATTGAGGGTAACATTTGGTTATGTTTTGGACACTTTGAGTCCCCATAGTTTGTATTCTTCCTTGCGCATTTAACACTCGTTTTTGGTTGAAAAGCAGCCTACATAGATAGAATATACCTTTATTGTCATTGTTACCAGGGTTGGGTAGGATTACTTTAACTGGATTACTTTCAATGACTTTTGGATTACTCCAATACCAAATATGCTAATAAAAGACAAAAGAAACTAAATAGGAATCAAATGACTCAATTTTGTGCAGGCTTGGTTTCTGGCGCATTTTATGTTGGTTTTGCCGGAGATCAAAGAGATCAAAGCCAGGAGAGAAAGCTTACCACGTGTTGTGAGTCATCATTGTATTCATATTTAGTTTTTTAAATACTTTCAATGACTTTTGGATTACTCCACCACCAAATATGCTAATAAAAGACAAAAGAAACTAAATATGAATCAAATGATGACTCACAACACGTGGTAAGCTTTCTCTCCTGGCTTTGATCTCTTTGATCTTCGGCAAAACGAACATAAAATGCGACAGAAACAAAATGAAAAGAGAACCAAACAGCTTGCAAACATCATTTTTGCTGTTCCATGTATTCTGTTACTCCCCTAGCCTCCACAAAATTGAGTCATTTGATTCCTATTTCGTTTCTTTTGTCTTTTATGAGCATATTTGGTATTGGAGTAATCCAAAAGTCATTGAAAGTAATCAAGTTCAAGTAACCCTACCCAACCCTGGTTTTGGTGCAGATCAGTACTGTTTCCAACTGAGATGCGGTTGGTGACACCGAAGTGCTATTAAAATGTCTCGGTAATAACTGTCAAGAACCGGAACAGGATCAGGACCCAATCGCGTGACGTTTCTCACACAGGCCTTTTACTTTAGGGGAAATTGTCAGGCTCTGGACGGTTGCCGTGGCGCCCAGCTGGCACCGCCCCTTGAAACCAACTGACTCACATTTTCTGATGTGGCTACTTAAACATAATATAATAATTGGAATTGCACTCAAATTGGAGCAAATTTCAAAGCAGCTTTGTAGTGCTTTGCTAGCCGCGTCCGCTAGCGTTATCAGCTCGGACCGCGCCTCTTGATGGATGACTACAAAGCCCTTCGAAATGAAGCAGCAGGCAACGTTGTTTTGTTTACAATACAAGAGATGGGAGATTCATCCCGGTTGTATTCCTCGCAGGCTGCCTGTGACAGGGGTTTAATGGCTGTTGTTGGGGATGTCCCATCAATGATTCAATGCGGCACCAGGCGGATGTTGCAAGAATACTGACAGGAACATTTCTTTCGCTATGATATTTGGTGGAGAAGAATACCAGAGATGCTCTCCTGTGCTTTGTATGACACCTAATCGAGCTACTTCCGCCTGTACGTGGTCATATTTTAGACGACTAGAACTCAAAAGTGTTTATTTGTATTTTTGTTCAGTCCGACAATGTTGTTTATTTAGTTTTAGTCTACACAAACTTGAGGTCCTTCCCCTCTAATTCCCTTATTAACTCTCGAAACGCTCCTTCACAATAAGGGGAAGTCCGTCAACAAACCTCTGCATACGCATGGCAAGCACTTTGACTGTCTTCCGTCTGTCCAGTTTTCACCTGTATACGACTCATTTGTTCTGGATTCCCCGTTTGACTCTGGCTACGACCTGTTTTTGACCACCGACCATGCTCTGATCTCCCGCTACAGCTAACTATCCATTTTTGACCACCGACCATGCTCTGATCTCCTGTTCCGACCAACGACCCGTTTTGACTGCAAACCTCTGCATGCACATGCAAAGCACTTTGACTCTTGCTCCCGTCGGTCCCGTTTTCACCTGTATACCACTCATCTGTTCCTTATTCCCTGTTTGGCTCCGGCTACGACCTGTTTTTGACCACCGACCACGCTTTAATCTCCCGCTACAGCTAACGATCCGTTTTTGACCACCGACCATGCTCTGATCTCCTGTTCCGACCAACGACCCGTTTTGACTGCAAACCTCTGCATGCACATGCAAAGCACTTTGACTCTTGCTCCCGTCGGTCCCGTTTTCACCTGTATACCACTCATCTGTTCCTTATTCCCTGTTTGGCTCCGGCTACGACCTGTTTTTGACCACCGACCACGCTTTAATCTCCCGCTACAGCTAACGATCCGTTTTTGACCACCGACCATGCTCTGATCTCCTGCTCCGACCAACGACCCGTTTTGACTGCAAACCACTGCATATAAGGCAAGCACTTTGACTCTGGCTCCAGTCAGTCCCGTTTTCACCTGTATACCACTCGTCTGTTCCCGATTCCTCGTTTGGCTCCGGCTACGACCCATTTTTGACCACCGACCATGCTCTGATCTCCCGCTCTGGCTAACGACACGTTTTTGACCACCGACCATGCTCTGATCTCCTGCTCCGACCAACGACCCGTTTTGACTGCAAACCTCTGCATACGCATGGCAAGCACTTTGACTCTGGCTCCCGTCGTTCCTGTTTTCACTTGTATACCACTCGTCTGTTCCTGACTCCCTGTTTGGCTCCGGCTATAACCCGTTTTTGACCACCGACCACGCTACGATCTCCTGCTCCGGGAGATCCCCTACACATTCCGATTATGCTCCGTTCCCGTGAGCAGCTTGCTTTCCTCGTCCGGCAAGCACTGGATCCCTGGCAATTGTTTTCCCCAATCTCAATAAACTCGTGAGTAAACGCTACGCATCTGGGTCCTCCTTCTGTTCTGGTTCTGACACCCAACCCTGAGCAAATTGTAGAGCAAAGTGAAGGGTGCATCCCTTTGTCACAGAGTCTAGTTAGGAGCGCCCTAGCCACGCGTTCTCGGTATTACCGACCAGTTGTAAGATAGATAGACTGACAATCAGAGATAGATAGATAGAGATAGATAGATAGATAGATAGATAGATAGACTGACAGAGATAGATAGATAGATAGATCGACTGACAGTCAGAGATAGCTACATAGATAGACTGACAGTCAGAGATAGATAGATAGATAGATAGATAGATAGATCGACTGACAGTCAGAGATAGATAGATAGATTGACTGACAGTCAGAGATAGATAGATAGAGATAGCTAGATAGATCGACTGACAGTCAGAGATAGATAGATAGATTGACTGACAGTCAGAGATAGATAGATAGGTAGAGATAGATAGAATGGCAGTCAGAGATAGATAGATAGAGATAGATATATAGATAGATATAGACTGACAGTCAGAGATAGATAGAGATAGATAGACTGACAGTCAGAGATAGATAGATAGAGATAGATGGACTGACAGTCAGAGATAGATAGATAGATACTTTATTCATCCCATAGGGAAATTCAGACTTCCAGCAGTATCCTTGTGTTGAAAATGTAATTAATAAAGTAAAAGATATCAAATACATAAATATAACGTGTTGATATAGAGTACTTAAATAGTGCTACGTAAAATACACACTGTCATAAAAATAGGGTAATATACAAATGAGGGGGTGGGGTTTAAGGTGGGCTTTTACTCCCCCGGGTGGAGTTAAAGAGCCTCATGGCATGAGGAAGAAATGATAAACGTGAGAGGAAATGAAGCAATGTTTCGATTTTACATTGTGTGGTAGAACGTTGTGTACTGCAAGAAAAAGGAAAAACGCACGAGGCCGAGGACGGGGAAGAATAATCAAGAGGGAAGCGCAGCTTTCATTAGGTAAAGTACATACAAACAAAGAGTCGAATGATTGTTTTTTTTTAAATAAATTGACAAAACAAACTCAAAGCAAACTGTGACTCATGGAACAAATACAAAACAGCTTGCAGCAACTTTAAAGCATAAACCCGACCTTTTGTTCCCAGAATCGTGCTTCTCTCTGTCAGTCTACCTATCTATCTATCTATCTATCTATCTATCTATCTCTGACTGTCAGTCTATCTATCTATCTCTCTCTATCAGTCTATGTTTCTATCTATCTATCTCTGACTGTCAGTCTACCTTTCTATCCATCTATCTATCTCTGACTGTTATATACCTACCTATATATCCATCTCTCTATCTATGTATCTCTGACTGTCAGTCTACCTATCTATCCATCTATATATCTATCTATCTCTGACTGTCAGTCTACCTATATATCTATCTATCTATCTCTGACTGTCAGTCTATCTCTCTATCTCTGACTGCCAGTCTATCTCTCTATCTATCCCTCTATCTATCTCTAACTGTCAGTCGATCTCTATCTATCTCTCCATCTCTAACTGTGAGTCCATCTATCTATCTCTGACTGCCAGTCTATCTCTCTATCCATCTATCTCTAACTGTCAGTCTATCTCTATCTCTCCATCTCTAACTGTCAGTCTATCTATCTCTGACTGTCAGTCTATCTATCTATCTCTCCATCTCTAACTGTCAGTCTATCTATCTATCTCTGACTGCCAGTCTATCTCTCTATCTCTAACTGTCAGTCTATCTATCTATCTCTGACTGTCAGTATACCTATATATCCATCTATCTATCTCTCTATCTCTGACTGTCAGTCTACCTATATCTCTCTATCTCTGTCAGTCTATCTATCTCTAACTGTCAGTCTATCTCTCTATCTCTAACTGTCAGTCTACCTCTCTATCTCTGACTGTCAGTCTACCTATCTATCTATCTATCTATCTATCTATCTGACTGTCAGTTTATCTCTCTATCTATCTCTCCATCTATCTCTAACTGTCAGTCTATCTATCCATCTATCTCTAACTGTCAGTCTATCTATCCATCTATCTCTGACTGTCAGTCTACCTATCTATCTATCTATCTATCTATCTCTCTGACTGTCAGTCTACCTATCCATCTATCTGTTCTCAGGTGTTTGCACACATTTGTGATGGATTGCCTCCATTTTGCATTCAACTCAATGGCCATGAGCGACCCTCACGCCTGTTCAATCAACTAGCAATAAGCCGGGGCGGCGCCAGTCATTAAAAGGTACAATTAAATCGGAGGACATTTAGATGTTCCATTCTTGGAAAATGGAACGACTTCATTCAAGGTTGAACTCTGAAAGAAAGTTGAGTAGGGTCAAAAAAAATTGTGGGGGAAAGAATCTCTCATAAATCAACGTTTATACACTGGAAATCCATCCATCCATGATCTGCACCGCTTATCCTCAGTAGGGTCACGGGGGTGCTGGAGCCCATCCCAGCAATCATCGGGCAGTGGGCAGGGGACACCCTGAACTGGTTGCCGGCAAATCGCAGGGCACACAGGGACAGACAATTCGCTCGCTCATTCATACCCAGGGGCAATTACTCATTTGCTCATTCACACCTAACTTTAGATGAAATAAACAACGTGTCCCCTCTCATTTGGTGCCCAACGTGGGGCCAAATATTTCAGAGCCGGACGTATATGGGCTTCGCCCCAAAACATACACAAAAGAGCAGAGAGTCGAAATGAGAGAACACGAATGAATGTTTGGTTTGGATGAAATAAACAACATGTCCTCCTCTCATTTCGACTCTCTCTGCTCTCTTGTGTATGTTTTGGGGCGGTGCCGATATACGTCCTGCTCCGAAACTAGGGATTTGGACCGGCCAATTTCCCTGACATGCGTGTTTTTGGAACGTGGGACGAAACCGGAGTGCCCGACAGAAACCCACGCAAGCGCGGGGAGAACATGCAAACTCCGCACAGGAAGTCTGGTAGCTGCATTTGAACGCATGACCTCAGAACTGTGCCGCACACGTGCTAACCACTGCCCCACCGTGCTGCCCACACTGGAAATCAAATTCTTTCAATACAAAACAGACAAGGATAACTGCAAGTCCTCAGGTGGGCTGGCCCCTTACTCTTTCCAAACGTACCCTCGTCACGTATTATATTACAATATATAAAAAAAAAAAAAAACTAAAAAAAAAAATAACATGGCCATAAAGCGGGAAGGGATTATCATACATATAATCTATTTCAGGCGTGTCAAACTCATTTTTGGCCTTGGGGCCACGTGGTAGAAAGAAAGTATCACAGGGGCCAGACTAGTAGATTAAAGAGAATGTGAGAAAGAAAATTAGAAAACAAAAAAACTGAACAAAATCGAAACAGAGAGAAAGAGAGAAAGAGAGAAAGAGAGAAAGAGAGCGATAGAATATAATAGAGAGAGAGAGAGAGAAAGAATGAAACTGAAAAAATGAGAAAGAAAAAGAGAGAAATAAAGAAAGAAAGAAAGAAATAATGAGTAAGGAAGAAAAAAAAGGAGAGCGAGAGAGAAAGAATTAAAGAGCGAGATACAGAGAGATAGTGAAAAAGAAAGAACGAGAGAGAGAAAAAATAGCCATAGAATGAAATCAAGAGACAGAGAGAAAGAGCGATAGAATGTAAGAGCGAGAAAACGAAACAGAAAGAAAATGAGAGAGAGAGAAAGAGAAAGAAAGAGAAAGAAAGAATGAGTAAAGAAGAAATAAAAAGGACGAAAGATCATGAAAGAGAAAGAATGAAGGCAGCGAGCGAAAAAATGAAAGAACAGCGAGATACAGAGAGAGATAGTGAAAAAGAGAAACAAAGAACAAGCGAGAGAGAGAGAGAAAAAAACAGAACGAAATCAAGAGAGAAGGAGAGCGATAGAATGTAATAGAGAGAGAGAGGAAGTATGAAACTGAAAGAAAATGAGAAAGAGAAAGAAAAAGAAAGAGAAATAAAGAAAGAGAAAGAAATAATGAGTAAGGAAGAAAAAAAGGAGAGCATGATAATGAAATAAAAGAAAGAATGAAAGCAGCTAGCGAGAGAGAAAGAATGAAAGAGCGAGATACATAGAGATAGAGAAAAAGAAAGAACGAAAGAGAGAAAAGATAAACATAGAATGAAATCAAGAGACAGAGAGAAAGAGCGATAGAATGTAAGAGAGAGAAAACAAAACAGAATGAAAAAGAGAGCGAAAGAGAAGGAAAGAGAAATAAAGAATGAGTAAAGAAGAAATAAAAAAGAGAAAGATCATGAAAGAAGAGAAAGAATGAAGGCAGCGAGCAAAAGAATGAAAGAAGAGTGAGATACAGAGAAAGAGAGATAATGAAAAAGAGAGAAATAAAGAACGAGAGAGAGAGAGAGAGAGAGAGAGAGGGATAAAAAAGGCGAGAGCGAGAGAATGAAAGGAGAGAGAAAAGGAAAGAAATAAATAGACAAATAGAGAGAGGAAGAAGGATAGAGAAAAAGAGAAAGTAATATACACTGTAGACCAGTTGCTTTACGAAGTGGACATACTTCAAACGACAGCTGATTTTTCTCCTGTGCTTCGCTGGATCCAATGTCTAACATTTCTGTATTCACGTTAATTGGCGACCCACCGCAACAAATCCAAAGGGGAATTTGAAAGATGTCAGGTGAGCAGGGAATTATAACTGCGGCAAAAGGGCTTTCCTCTCCTTATCCGGAGTGACGGAGTTGACATTATCCCCGCGGATCGGTCTTCCGCCACGCGTGGATTACGGCTACAAGATCAATTTGCCGTTCCCGCTACCGATCCGCGTCACGAGAGGACCCCGACTCACCCGTTCCCGACTTCTTCAAAAGGTTAGCTTGAATTTCATTTTGAAAAAAGTCGCCGTAATAAAAACAAACCGCCAGGTCTGAAAGGGATTTGTATGAGAGGGATGACGTTTCGTGCCCGGGTACGCCATCGCTATGGTGATCGGAATCATGCGCTCTGAAAAGTTCATGCATCGTTAATTATTCTTGTATTTCCTTGGTAATGTTTTGCAGTATCCTTTATTCGTACCGCTTATCCTCAGTAGGGTTGCGGGGGTGTTGGAGCCCATCCCAGCCATCTTCAGGCAGTGGGCACACCCTCAACTGGTTGCCAGCCAATCGCAGGGCACACAGGGACAGACAATTCGCTCACTCATTCATACCCAGGGGCATTTACTCATTTGCTCATTCACACCTAGGGACAATTTGGACCGGCCAATACACCTGACATGCAACGTTTTTGGAATGTGGGAGGAAATCAGAGCACTTGGAGAAAACCCACGTAAGCATAGGAAGAACATGCAAACTCACATGCACAGGACGGCTGTTAGCTGGATTTGAACCCTGAACCTCTGCACCGTGGGCCTGACATGCATGTTTTTGGAATGTGGGAGGAAATCAGAGCACTTGGAGGAAACCCACGTAAGCATAGGAAGAACATGCAAACTCACATGCACAGGAAGGCTGTTAGCTGGATTTGAACCCTGAACCTCTGCACCGTGGGCCTGACATGCATGTTTTTGGAATGTGGGAGGAAACCGGAGTGCCCGGAGGAAACCCACGCAAGCACGGGGAGAACATGCAAACTCCGCACAGGAAGGTTGGTCGCTGGATTTGAACCCATGACCTCAGAACTGTGCCGCACACGCGCGAACCACCACGCCGCCGTGTTGCCTTTGTTTTGCAGTATTTCTGTTATATTTCCATAATATACTCTTTTGTAGTATTTTGTGTGCGTAGTATTTTGTAGCACAGTGTTATCGTTTTGTATTTGTGTAGTATTTCTGCCGTAATAGTTTTTGTCAAGGTTGCCATGGCGCCCAATTGGCCCCGCCCGTGTAGCGCCAGCTGCGGCTCATTAACAGATTGGCTTTCCGTCTTTTTAAGCTCCGTGCTCTCACTCGCCCTTTGTCGGTCCGTCAACGAACCTCTGCACCCGCAAGACGTGGGTTTTGACTCTCTCCGGTTTCCTGCCCGGTATTGTTCCCGTCTATTTTGTCCTGTTTATTATCGATCTCCAGTTTCGTTCCTGTCTAGTTTGCCCTGTTTAATTTCAATCTCCTGTGTTCATCAATCCTGTCGGTCCTGTCCTGTCCTGTCCGGTATCGACCCCATCTGTCCTACATCAGCTCGTGCAATTGGTATCGATCTCGTCGGCCTCTGGCTTCCTATCACACCAGACTGCTGCCTAACGTGCATGACTCCCCATTTCCCGTAAAATAAAAGCTTGTGTGAGAAACGTCACGCATTTGGGTTCTACTTCTGTTCCGGTTCTTGACACCTTTCCCAAAAAAACCCTGTTTTTTTTTCCAGAATTTTTTGGGAGTACTTTCAAGATGCTCGTTTGACAATTATAAAAGCTAAAAACGTATGCTGATGCTTTTTAAAGCTACAGGACATTTTTTCTGTAAACACTTCCGAATTGAGTCAAAATGGCAAAAAAAAAAATGGCCGACACTATTACCATTTGAGAGACACGTCTGGCAATGAATGAGTGAAATGAATTCATTAGTAATTCATTCATTTTTCTCAGAAAGGCGCCCAAGACTGTCCCTGGTTTAGTGTGACAAAAATAGTAAGCTTGCTTTCCGCATCGCCGTCAGGGCCAAGGTGGCAGCAGGCTGCACGTTGGAATAAATCAATCAGATGTCTCGGGCCTCCGCAATCCACACTTTTCCCCGTTCGCCCCCTGCAGGCTCGTCATTTACCCAGATGCTCGGCGTGAAAGCCGGCCAGCTGCCGATTCCGTTCCGCACGTTGCGTCCTTCTTCTGACGTCAATGACGTTGCCTAGGGTTTATTTAAATTGGGGATCTATTTTGGTAGCTAGCTTGCGAGAAGTCACATAGGAGAACGAGGTGCTCGGGTCAGATGGGACCAAAATGGAACTTCTGGGGAAGAGTAACACCGCAAATCACCCTGAAAACCCCATCACAACTGTCAAACATGGTGGTACTTTTGGGTTTCTGTCTTTCAGTCGTGAATGGGAAGACAGATTCTGTTTGTTCGGCGCCAGCCGCCGCTGGATTCCTGATTGGTACCCTGTCCTTTTTTAAGCCCGGTCCTGTCACTCTCCGGTTGTCAGTCCGTCAGCGAACCTCTGTTGTTACAAGGCAAGCATTTTGTCACTGACACCCACCTGTTCCGTTTGTTGCACCTGTTTTTTCACCTGTATGTTCTTGATCTTCCCGTTTGCCACCGGCTCAGACTTGTTTTTGATCCCTACCATGTTTGCTCTCCTATCCCGGCTTACAACCTGTTTTTGATCCCGACTACGTTTCCGTCCATGACACCACCATCTCCCGCTACGGAAGATCCTCTCTCTCTCTCGATCTCTCTACAGCTCTCTCTCGATCTCTCTACAGCTCTCTCTCGATCTCTCTACCTCTCTACAGCTCTCTCTCTACCTCTCTACAGCTCTCTCTCTACCTCTCTACAGCTCTCTCTCTACCTCTCTACAGCTCTCTCTCTACAGCTCTCTCTCTCTCTCTCTCTCTCTACCTCTTTTGCTCTAACTTCCTTTTTTCCTTTTCTCTTTCTCTCTTCCTACCCTTTGCGCTTTCTTTTCTCTCCCTCTGTCTTTCTATTTCTCTCTTCCTTTCCCTTTCTTTCCCCCTCTCTCATGACTCTCTCTCTCTCTCTCTCTCTCTCTCTCTCTCTCTCTCTCTCTCTCTCTCTCTCTCTCTCTCTCTCTCTCTCTCTCTCTCTCTCTCTCTCTCTCTCTCTCTCTCTCTCTCTCTCTCTCTCTCTCTCTCTCTCTCTCTCTCTCTCTCTCTCTCTCTCTCTCTCTCTCTCTCTCTCTCTCTCTCTCTCTCTCTCTCTCTCTCTTCCAACTCTTTTCTCCCACTGTCTCTTTCACTCTTTGTGTCTCTCTTTTTCTCTTCCTTTGTTGCTCTCTCTCTCTCTCTCTCTCTTCCACCCCTTTTCTCCCTCTGTCTCTCTCTCTCTCTCTGTTTCGATTTTGTTCAGTTTTTTTGTTTTCTAATTTTCTTTCTCACATTGCATGAGTGGCTTGCTTCCTGCGTCCAGCGAGCACCGGATTGTGAGTAAACGTTACGCGATTGGGTCTCCCCTTTATGCTGGTCGTGACGGATTCTAG
Source organism: Urocampus carinirostris (assembly GCF_059441175.1). Lineage (NCBI taxonomy): Eukaryota > Metazoa > Chordata > Actinopteri > Syngnathiformes > Syngnathidae > Urocampus > Urocampus carinirostris. The sequence continues at coordinate 24,881,909 of NC_142367.1, read as the reverse complement.
CAGAAAATCTGTTGGAGTATGCACGAGACCTGGGATTGGGTGCAGGTTCACCGTCCAACAGGACAATGACATAAATGTGAAGCAAAATCTATCATGAAATGGTTTAAAACTAAAAAGATTGGTTTTCGCTCCCGTCTATCCCGCGGCTTTGACCCGTTTTTGACCCTGACCACGTCTACTCTCCCGTCCCGGCTTTCGACCTTTTTTGTCCCCGACCACGTCTACTCTCCTTTCTTGGCTTCCGACCCACTTCTGACTACGTTTTTGCTCTCCTAAATATAAATAAAATTACTAAATTTTGTGCAGGCTTGGGGAGTAATTTTATTCATATTTAGTTTATTTTGACTTTTATTAGCATATTTGGTATTGGAGTAATCCAAAAGTAATTGAAAGTAATCCGGTTAAAGTAACCCTACCCAACCCTGCTGGATGGATCCTGAAGTCAGACCACTTGAAAACCTTTGTATTAAACTATAACAAATCAGTGTTTTCGTATATTTATACATACATTAAAAAATGAATGTAGTAATCTGCTGCCACCTACTGATATGGATGAATGTTACAGTTATTTGGGTGATCATTGGAGGAAAGCAAAGAGTTTGCATATCCTTAGTCAAGGTCTCAAGGCACACTGCATTAAATCGAGTTCTCAATTTCCAGGGTACCAAAGAGCTAAAAAAAAAAAAAAAAGAAAAAAAAAAAAAAACAGTTTATTATTTTTTATTTACCAACAGGAAACAGGAGTCAAAACCCGGGTCTCGCGGGGCAGAGGTTCGTTGACTGTCCGACATAGGAAGAATGAGAGCACTGAGCTTGATCTCCTCTGACTCTAGAACAGGGGTGTCAAACTCATTTTAACTCGGGGCCCACACGATAGAACAAACAAGTTCTCAATTTTCAGGGTACCAAAGAGCTAAAAAAAAAAAAAAAAAAAAAAAAAGAAAAACCCGTGTCGGGATATTGGGTGCTTCTTCATCTAATGGGGATTTTTTTATTATTATTTTTTATTTACCAAAAGGAGTCAAAACCCGGGTCTCGCGGGGCAGAGGTTCGTTGACGGTCCGACATAGGAAGAATGAGAGCACTGTGTTTGATTTCCTCTGCCTCTAGAACAGGGGTGTCAAACTCATTTTAACTCGGGGGGGGCCACACGATAGAACAAACAAGTTCTCAATTTCCAGGGTACCAAGGAGCTAAAAAACAAAAAAATAAATAAATAAAAACCCTGTGTCGGGATATTTGAGAAGCTGATGCGGATGTGCACAAGTGGGTGCTTCTTCATCTAATGGGGATTTTTTTTTTAATTATTTTTTATTTACCAAAAGGAGTCAAAACCCGGGTCTCGCGGGGCAGAGGTTCGTTGACGGTCCAACATAGGAAGAATGAGAGCTTGATTTCCTCTGCCTCTAGAACAGGGGTGTCAAACTCATTTTAACTCGGGGCCCACACCATAGAACAAACAAGTTCTCAATATCCAGGGTACCAAAGAGCTAAAAAAAAACAACCCCGTGTCGGGATATTTGAGAAGAAATCCGACCGTGTACCCTAACATCCGACAGCGTGTTCTGGCCATTATGCCTCCCACCTCTTTGCATGGGACATCTCCTGCACTTTACAAACGGGACATCTCATCAATGATTCACGTTTCCTCAGTACACATTGCACGTTTTCCTTTTCTGTACATGAATATTTCAAACACCGGCACGACCACCGGTGTACTTCCTCGCCGAATCCCCGCCGGCTTTTGTGGCTTCCCGGTAGGACCCTTTGTCTACACGACGTGCTGTGATTTGGAGAAGATTACCTCGGTGTGTACTTATACCGACACTTGAGGACCTGAGACCTGTTTACTCTGCGGAATAAGTAGTCCACTACTTTAGTAGGTGAGGTTAATATGCGGGGCAAGTTAACCCAATACCACCCCAAGTAGTCGACCACCCTTTGCTTAGTGCTCATGAGTGGACATGGCGTTAGAAATAAGGTTGCATGGACAGGTGCTGGAAGAAGTTGAAAGTTCTAGGTACTTGGGTTGGGATCAATGGGCGCAATTGGGCACTACTCTGGGCTTTTCCGCGCACAAGAAAATCGAGCCGGCTCACAAAAATCAGGGCTCGGAATTGCTAATTAAGAAGCCCATGAAGTCAAAGTTACAGTGCATGAAGGTAAAATGTCGAAGTAGAACGAAGTCGAGTAAAGTCAGTAGAGTTTTTCGAGAACCGGCTTTTTCGGCTCGGCTCACTGAAAAAAAAAAGTCCAGTTTTGTTCCAGTCTATTTTGTCCGGTTTAATTTCGATAACCTGTTTTGATATCAATCCTGTCCGTCCCGTTGTTTAATATCGGTTTCCAGTTTCGCTCCCGTCTAGTTTGTCCGGTTTACTTTCGATATCCTGTTTTGATATCAATCCTGTCCGTCCCGTTGTTTAATATCGGTTTCCGGTTTTGTTCCCGTGTAGTTCGTCCTGTTTAATTTTGATATCAACCCTGTCCGTCCTATTGTTTAATATCCGTTTCCAGTTTTGTTCCCGTCTAGTTTGTCCTGATTAATTTTGATACCCCGTTTTGTTTTCAATCTGTCCTGTGGTTTAATATCTGTTTCCAGTTTTGTTCCAGTCTAGTTTGTCCAGTTTAATTTCGATATCCTGTTTTGATATCAACCCTGTCCGTCCAGTTGTTTAATATCGGTTTCCGGTTTTGTTCCCGTGTAGTTCGTCCTGTTTGATTTTGATACTGTTTTGATATCAATCCTGTCCGTCCCGTTTAATATCGGTTTCCAGTTTTGTTCCCGTCTAGTTCGTCCTGTTTAATTTTGATACCCTCTTTTGATATCAATCCTGTTGTCTAATATCGGTTTCCAGTTTCGTTCCCATCTAATTTTTTCCTGTTTACATTTAATACCCTGTTTTGTTTTCAATCTGTCCTGTTGTTTAATATCGGTTTCCAGTTTCGTTCCCGTCTAATTTTTTCCTGTTTAACTTCGATATCCTGTTTTGATATCAATCCTGTCCGTCCCATTGTTTAATATCGGTTTCCAGTTTTGTTCCCGTCTAGTTTGTCCTGTTTAATTTTGATACCCCGTTTTGTTTTCAATCTGTCCTGTGGTTTAATATCCGTTTCCAGTTTTGTTCCCGTCTAGTTTGTCCAGTTTAATTTCGATATCCTGTTTTGATATCAATCCTGTCCGTCCAGTTGTTTAATATCGGTTTCCGGTTTTGTTCCCGTGTAGTTCGTCCTGTTTGATTTTGATACTGTTTTGATATCAATCCTGTCCGTCCCGTTTAATATCGGTTTCCAGTTTTGTTCCCGTCTAGTTCGTCCTGTTTAATTTTGATATCCTCTTTTGATATCAATCCTGTTGTCTAATATCGGCTTCCAGTTTTGTTCCCGTCTAGTTTGTCCGGTTTAATTTTGATACCCCGTTTTGTTTTCAATCTGTCCTGTTTAATATCGGTTTCCAGTTTCGTTCCCGTCTAATTTTTTCCTGTTTAATTTCGATATCCTGTTTTGATATCAATCCTGTCCGTCCCGTTGTTTAATATCGGTTTCCAGTTTTGTTCCCGTCTAATTCGTCCTGTTTAATTTTGATACTGTTTTGATATTAATCCTGTCTGTCCTATTGTTTAATATCGGTTTTCAGTTTTGTTCCCGTCTAGTTTATCCTGTTTAATTTCGATATTCTGTTTTGATATCAATCCTGTCCGTCCTATTGTTCAATATCTGTTTCCAGTTTTGTTGCCGTCTAGTTCGTCCTGTTTAATTTTGATATCCTCTTTTGATATCAATCCTGTCTGTCCCATTGTTTAATATCGCTTTCCAGTTTCGTTCCCGTCTAGTTTGTCCTGTTTAATTTTGATACCCTGTTTTGTTTTCATTCCTGTTGTTTAATATCGGTTTCCAGTCTCATTCCCTTCTAGTTCAACAGGAAACAGCACCGAGTCAAAACCCAGGTCTCGCGGGGCAGAGGTTCGTTGACGGACTGACAAAGGACGAAAGAGAGCACTGAGCTTAAATAGACGGAAAGCCAATCTATTTCTTTCATAATGTCCTCTGCCTCTAGAACAACAGAACTCCATTTCCTGCAGGCCTCCCAAAATGAGAACTATCTGGCACCGAATGAGCTAATCAATATCCAAAATAAAAACTCACAAATTAGAAAATGATATATCAAGTGTATCGTCTTAAATAGGGTTCTATTTTGGGGATTGTAAACCGAATCGTCTGGGAGAATGGATCTGTCATGCCCGAATGGATATCCATTCCCTTTTATTATCCAAACAAACCCATCGTTTCCTTTTCGGTTCCCGTGAAGGTCGCAGTTTTTCCCCGAGGTCCATATCCGACTCCCTCGGAAATCTCGATGCTCTATCGAACCAAGGGAGAGTTGACCACCACCACAATCGTACAAAGTACACACCATAAAAAAAAAAAACGGCTAATCAATGAAACCTCTCATAAACCGCAGTGTTTTTTTTCTCCCTTCACATGTTCATTTCCTGTCATTCCCTGCCCGGTTTTCCCATCTGAATCAAACGGAAATGATCTACCCTGCCCAAGGTCACACAGTCGTCCGACTGAGATATTGTGTTAGGGGAGGGACTGTTCCTTACAAAATGGTACAGTCGGGGACTAAAACATACCGAACTTCTGATTTAGCTTTGTCAGATACATCATGAGTTAATTGTGACGCCTCCAAACGTTTTGAGGATAATCAAGATGCTAAATTGTCTGACTTTTTTGTAGCGCTTTTCAAGTCACTGAAGACCTCCCAAAGCGCTTTACAATATGTTTCACACTTACCCATTCACACACACACACTCACACACCAATAGGGAGTCAGCCTCCAAACGTTTTGAGGATAATCAAGATGCTAAATGGTCTACATTTATATAGCACTTTAAGTCAATGAAAACCTCCCAAAGCACTTTACAATGTGCTTCACACTTACCCATTCACACACACACACACACACACACACACCAATAGGGAGTCAGGCTCCAAACGTTTTGAGGATAATCAAGATGCTAAATGGTCTGCATTTCTATTGCGCTTTGAGTCACTGAAGACCTCCAAAAGGAATTTAAAATCTGCTTCACACCTACCCATTCACACACACACACACACACTCGCTCACACATCAATAGGGAGTCAGCCTACAAATGTTTTGAGGATAATCAAGATGCTAAATGGTCTGCATTTTTTTTAGCACTTTTCAAGTCAATGAAGACCTCCCAAAGTGCTTTACAATCTGCTTCGCACTTACCCATTCACACACACACACACACACACACACACACACCAATAGGGAGTCAGTCTACAAATGTTTTGAGGATAATCAAGATGCTAAATGGTAAATGGTCTGACTTTTTTGTAGCGCTTTTCAAGTCACTGAAGACCTCCCAAAGTAATTTACAATGTGCTTCACACTTACCCATTCACACGCACACACACCAATAGGGAGTCAGCCTCCAAACGTTTTGAGGATAATCAAGATGCTAAATGGTCTGCATTTATATACCTCTTTTCAAGTCAATGAAGACCTCCCAAAGCGCTTTACAATGTGCTTCACACCTACTCATTCACACACACACTCACCCACCAATAGGGAGTCAGCGTTTTGAGGATAATCAAGATGCTTCATTATCTTTAAAAGATATTTGCTTTACATCTGAATCTTCATCATTGTCCACTCATTTCAGAGCCCCTCCGCATCTTGTTTGTCTCTTAACCAGGATCTCATTACCCTAGGGCCCACCCCTTACCCCTTACCCTTCCTCTTCCTACTCTATCGATTTCGCCGGGAGTCAGCGGGGCGTGCTCGGCGCTCGCAAGCGAAAGGGCACCGGGTTCAATTTCCACAAAAATCCTCACATATTCGCCCGGCCTGTCAATCCGGAGTAATTTGTCTGCGGGGACGGGGGTGGGGGGGCTCCCCGACGAACACGCGAATGTATTCGGCTTTGTAATTGGTGCCCATCAGTGTCAAGTGTCTCCGCCGGCTAAAATGTCTGAAGCGGACCAAAGCGCAGACTCTCGTTCGTTTGCTAGAGGAAGACATATTTCGAGCAGGAGGTATGCTAATACTTTCAGGGTTTGATTGTATGAAATATTCTCAAAAAAGTCTTTTTGACGCCATCTTCTGGCTGAAATCATCGTCACAGCCCCTTTTGTTTCACATGCAAGAGTGTGAAATTCTTAGACGCTGAATTTATATACTATTTTATACGCGGTTTTATTCCACTTATACTCAAAATACGTGTCCTAAGTTGGACCTCAGCCTTGAGGCGACTTTTTCGAAGGATGTCGTAAAACGCCCGTGCTTTGGAATGTTTTCTTTGGTTTCAGTCTGCGCAGATAATGATTTATCACCTCGCCTAGGGGGGTTAGAATGTGTGTGTCGTGACCCACTCTATCCGGAGGGCAATGACCTATCAACCCTCCTCCCATCATGGTTGGGAAATTTGCACCCAGCAACCAGACTTCCTGTGCAGAGTTTGCATGTTCTCCCCGCGCTTGTGTGGGTTTCCTCCGGGCACTCCGGTTTCCTCCCACATTCCAAAGACATGCATTTCAGGTGGATTGGTCGGTTCAAATTGTCCCTAGGTGTGAATGAGCAAATGAGTAAATGCCCCTGGGTATGAATGAGCGAGCGAATTGTATGTCCCTGTGTCCCTTGCGACTGGCTGGCAACCAGTTCAGGGTGTCCCCTCCTCACTGCCCGATGATTGCTGGGATGGGCTCCAGCACCCCCGCGATCCTACTGAGGATAAGCGGTGCAGCTGATGACTTTTAAGTCAAATGCTAAAAGTTAGCTCATCAAGATCATTTAAGCTAACATCTGGAGCCAGACTTTTGGAAGATTAGAAGAACACTTTGTAACTACAAAGGCAGGCAGGGCTTAAAGTTCCTTAAGAACTAAGCCCGGTGCAATAAAATTGGCGCCGCGCTGCCTTCTGCCGAAAACTACGCGAGTATGGTTGAGTGCTCACAAAAAAAATGTAAATTCAGGTTCTGTTACAGGATCTAAAAAGCATCCTCAGCAATTCTACGCTCGACAAAGCCAGAGACCGAGATCCAGAGATCGGCGGAAAAACTGGATTCCAGTCTTTGTTTTTAATGACCCACAGCGCCCCCACCCCTGCCAGATCAGGCCCGCTAAGGGATTGAATCCGGCCCGCGAGGCACAACACTCAGAGAAGCGCAAGAGAAAAACGAGCTGCAGGTTGAAATATGTCCACTTGATGTTGCCAAAGCCAGGTGCCTCCAACAAAGACACTGGACTTGGATCTCTCTGTCTCTTTCGTTGTAGTTTTCTTTTGCTTTCTTTCTTTTACTCTTTCTTTTGCTTTCTTTCTTTCTTTTACTCTTTCTTTTGCTTTCTTTCTTTCTTTTACTCTTTCTTTTGCTTTCTTTTACTCTTTCTTTTACTCTTTCTTTCTTTCTTTTACTCTTTTGCTTTCTTTCTTTCTTTTACTCTTTTGCTTTCTTTCTTTCTTTTACTCTTTTGCTTTCTTTCTTTCTTTTACTCTTTTGCTTTCTTTCTTTCTTTTACTCTTTTGCTTTCTTTCTTTCTTTTACTCTTTTGCTTTCTTTCTTTCTTTTACTCTTTTGCTTTCTTTCTTTCTTTTACTCTTTTGCTTTCTTTCTTTCTTTTACTCTTTTGCTTTCTTTCTTTCTTTTACTCTTTTGCTTTCTTTCTTTCTTTTACTCTTTTGCTTTCTTTCTTTTACTCGTTCTTTTGCTTTCTTTCTTTTACTCGTTCTTTTGCTTTCTTTCTTTTACTCGTTCTTTTGCTTTCTTTTACTCGTTCTTTTGCTTTTTTTCTTTTTTCTTCTACTTTTTTTTTTATTTCTTTTTTTCTCTTTTTCCTTTTTTCTCTTTCTTTCTCTCGAATCTACTAGTCCAGCCCCCGAAAGAATGTTTGTTCTATTGTGTGGCCCCCCAGAGTTAAAATGAGTTTGCCACCCCTGCTCTACTGGTACTAGGACTTTGTGTGAGGGTTTATAGTCAGCTCAGAAAGAGGAAACAAAGACTTGCATGTTGGTAACATTATTTAAAGGGACAGTGTGTAATAATTTATGACTGGAGGTTGGTGTTTTGCAAGGTGCAACTGAAAAGAGTACTACATAGAAGCAAAGGAAGATTACAAACTACGTACACTCAAAGTGACCAGACCCCATCATTTCTCTTTGAATTTCTCAAAAGGTAGAGAAAAATTTTTTTAAAGAAAAAGGGTGGAGAGAAAAATAAGAAAAAATGCCATAAGGAAAAAAAGGAAAAATCAAAACAACAAAAGAAAGAAAATCTTTGAGAAGATTGAAAAAGGAAAAGAAAAAGTTAAATAAGGAATGAAAATGGAAAGAAGGAAAAGAAATTTACAAACGAATGAAGGAAAAAAGCAAAGAGTCAGCAAAAAATAGAGTAAAAAATAAGACAAGAATGAAATGGAAAAAAGAAAGGTGAAAATGCAAAAACAAAAGGAAATAAGAAAAAATGGAAGAAAAAGAAAAGAGGAAACAAAAAAAAAGAAAATAGGGACAGAAAAAAGGAGAATAAATATGAGAGGAAAGGAAAAAACAGATATAAACAAGAGCTAAAAAGGAAAGACAATTTTTCCAAGAAAAGAAAAAAAAGACAGGTTTTTGGGTCTACACGTAGCAGCAAGATGGCAGAAAATCATGTCAGCTCCCTGTGAGCAAGTCTCTGTCAGGACCAGAACGGAGACAGGACCCACTTGCGTTGCGTTTCTCACAAGTTTCATTAGAAGAAAGAGAAAGGGTTGAATGCTGGATTGCCGAACCGAAACCGAAAAACAGGTCAGTAGCCGGGACAGGAGTGCAAAAACATGGTCGTAAGCCAGAACAGGAGAGAAGACGTAGTCGGAGACAAAAAGAGGTCGAAAGCCAGGACGGGAGAGTAGACGTGATCTGGATCAAAAACAGGTCCAAGCCGGGGATCAGACGGGAGCAAAAACAGGTGGGAGTCAGGGTCGAAAACGGCTTGCCTAGTGTTAACTGAGGTTCGCAGACGGACTGACAAAATCATGAGTCTTGTGTCATCTAAAATACAAATGTTTCCAACCAACTATTATTTATATCCACACTTTTTTTAAATAAATGAAGTTTTTGATTTCATAACACACACTGTCCCTTTGAAGCAAGCCGATTTTTGCATCACTCATCATTTTTTTCAACCGCTTGACTTTCGACCGCGATATGATTTTGTTGCCGTTCGGGGTGGCCCTTGCGGATTCAGATTATTACCGGCGCGTCGGATGCAATCAGCGAAAGTCGGAACTCTGTCCCTTTTGGATGTCATTTTGGGGACAGAACGGAATTTGCAGGGGGCAAATGGCTTACCGGGGCCAACACTGAGCTGATGAAGCTGATCTGAGTCTATGTGGAATAACAGTAATACCTCAAATTTGATTTTTCCCCGCCGCGACATCTGGCTGGAGATTAAAAAGCTAGATTGCTACGATTCGGAAGATATATAACAACACTAGCAAAATTATATAAGATTGCATTCAGCTGCTTGGTTTAGGAAGCACACCACACGAAATCAGATGTTTATCGATTCGGTTATTATTGAATCGGCGGGGTTCTTGACACAACACCTAGCTAAAAACACTCCCAGGGGGTTAAAGCACAACTGTGTGAATTTTCACGGAAAGCAATTCAGTCGTTTCGGAGCTTATAAGTCACATACATACACACAGTCAGTGATTCTCACCTCATCTGTTGCTTTTTTTTAGTTTTTTCAAAAAAATGGCTTTACAAATGAAGAAAAAACCTAGTATTTTCGTCTACTGCTTCTCTAGTCTCGAGGTCAAAGCTGATAATGAATTTGAAGTCGCGGTCTTAATTAAAGGGCAACTCCGACAGTAAAATATCGTGTGGCATCCTACTCAGTGATTAGAGCATAAATGGGCGCATCGCCGACTCGCTCCGTCTCCCGATTGTTCCGCTCCGTTCTTGGAGCGGCGCTCCCGGCTCTTGTTATTTCCTGCCTCGGAGCCAATAAGGGTGCTGACAAGAGATTGGAGTGTAATCAGCCCAATTCCGTATGCAGAAAAAAAAAAACAGATGATGGCGAATTTGTTCAGTCACTCTCTCGCTCCCGAGCGAAAATACGCTCGCTGGTAGTATCGGGATTCGTTCCTTTGTAACACGTAACGAGTACTGTGACATTTAATTCGACTATCATCACTAATATTGTGCCTCATGACCTGGACAACTCGCTGCTTGATAGAATAACAAGTACCAGAAGATCCCGAAGGAGAACGTCTGGCCATCAGTTTCCGTCCTCAAACTCAAAGGGGTCTTGGATCATGCAGAAGGACAACGATCCAAAAAACAATATGAAGAAAACCATTTTGCAAAGAGGAATGGGCCAAAATATCTCCACAGACTTGTGAAATACTCAAGACTAGTATACGTTTGATTTCTCTCATCGCTGCCAAAGGTGGCCCAACTTGCCACTAGGTTTTGATTTGATTTGGTTTGAAAACTGTATTTTGGTGAATGGCATATATGCAAAAAAATCAGGAAGGGGGCAATTATTTTCTCATGGCACTATGCAACTCTAAATCCACCAGTTGGAATGGGTTTGCTTGTTCATTTCTACTTAAGTATTGGCATCCGTATGACACCAAGCTGAACCACCAAAAAACCACGGTTTCCTATTGGCTCCCTGTCACTATTTGAACCCTGTCCTGTCATTCCCCTTTTGTCAGTCCGCCTGCGAACCTCTGTGTATACTAGGCAAGCCTTTTTCGACCCTGACTCCCACCTGTCCCGTTTTTGCTCCCGTCTGTCCCCGGCTACGACCTGTTTTGATCCTGAGTATTTTACAGCATTTCCATTGTATATTTATTTATTTTTTTTATGTTTTGTCGTACTTCCATAGCATCTTTTCGTAGTATTTCTTTCATACTTTGTAATAATACTGTAGTATTTCTTTCTTGGGATTACTGTAGTGGTATATTGGAGTATTTCTGTAGATGTATTTCCATAGTAGTATACATTTCATATATTGTGATATTACTGTAGTACAGTATATTTGTTGCAATATTTCTGTAGTAGTATTTTCTTTTGTATTTCTAAATTGTTAAATATTGTTAAAATAATATATTAGGTCAGAGTTTAAGCACTAAATTTATATTTGTCATGATTACTGATGTGACTTTTCAGTATTTAAACCCAGTCCTGTTAATTCCCTGTTGTCAGTCCGTCTGCAAATTTCCGTGTGTACTAGGCAAGTCTTGACCCTGACTCCCACCTGTCCCGTTTTTGCTCCCGTCCGTCCCTGGCTACGACCTGTTTTGTCCCCGACCCCGTCTGCTCTCCCGTCCTGGCTTACAACCCATTTCTGATCCCGACTACATTTACTGTCCCGTCCTGGCTTACGACTCGTTTCTGACCCCGACTACATTTTTGCTCTCCTGTCCTGGCTATCGACCCGTTTTTCCGTCCCTGCTCGGTAAGTAAGATCCACTTCCGTGTTCGGATCACAATCATAGTCCGACTTGCTTCCCGCGTCCAGCAAACACCGGATCGTGGGCACAGCCCTTCCTCTTTCTTTCAATAAGAACTAGTGGAAAACGTTACGCAATTGGGTCCTGTCTCAGTTATGGTCCTGACAGTATATTGTACAATATATTACACTAACAATTATTATCCTCCATCAAACATTTTTTGTAGCGCACATTGTTTACACTAATTCTTTGTTTTAATTCCACATTGTCTGTCTTGCTGTGAGTAAATAGGTGCAGCATCATGTTTGCAAGGTTTAGAGCTTGACGAGTATGATTTAATTCAATGTACTTGAATTTTATGTAAAGTAACTCCTCCTGACCACGTCTGCTCTCCCGTCCCGGCTTACGACCCGTTTCTGACCTTGACCACGTTTTTTGCTCTCCTGTCCCGGCTACCGACCCGTTTTTCTGTCCTTGACACCGCCATCGCTCGCTACAGAAGATCCACTTCTGTGTTCCACTTTCCATTCATAAAACTTGTGGGATCCATAACGCAATTGGGTCCTATTTCTGTTCTGAGAGCAAAAAAATATATAGACAAAACTTGAAACCGATATTAAACAGGACAAAAATAAACGGGAACAATACCGAACAGGAAATATCAACAGGAAAACAGGACAGAGTCAAAACCCACGTCTTGTGAACTCGGGGGCCACACGATAGAACAAACATTCTCTTGGGGGCCGGACTTGTAGAATAAAGAGAAAGAGAAGGGGAAAGTGAGAGGGGAAAGTGAGAGAAAGAGAGCAAAAAGGGAGAAAAAGAGATCAAAAGCAAGAGAGAGAGAAAGAGAAAAAAGCAAGAGCAAGAGAGAGAGAGAGCGAATACAGAAAGAGATCAAAAAGCAAAAAGGAGCAAAAAGCGAGGGAGAGAGAGCAAAGCTAGAGCAAAAGACAGAAAAGTGATCGTGAAAGAGAGAGAGAAAGGGACTGAAAGCGAGAGCAAGACAGTGAGAGAAAGCGGAAAGCAAGCAAGAGAAAGGGAGAGAGAGAAGCAAGAGAAAAAGAGTGAGAGAAAGAGAGAGAGAGAGAAAGGGACTGAAAGCGAGAGCAAGACAGTGAGAGAAAGCGGAAAGCAAGCGAGAGAAAGGGAGAGAGAAGCAAGAGAAAAAGAGAGAGAAAAGCGAGAGAGAGAGCGAGCGAGAGAGAAAAACAAGTGAGAGTGAGAGAGAGAAAGGGACTGAAAGCCAGAGCAAGACAGTGAGAGAAAGCGGAAAGCAAGCGAGAGAAAGGGAGAGAGAGAAGCAAGAGAAAAGGAGAGAGAGAAAAGCGAGAGAGAGACAGAGGGAGAGAGAAAAACAAGAGAGAGAGAGCGAGAGAGAGAAAGGGACTGAAAGCCAGAGCAAGACAGTGAGAGAAAGCGGAAAGCAAGCGAGAGAAAGGGAGAGAGAGAAGCAAGAGAAAAAGAGAGAGCGAGCGAGAGAGAAAAACGAGAGTGAGAGAGAGAGAAAGGGACTGAAAGCGAGAGCAAGACAGTGAGAGAAAGCGGAAAGCAAGCGAGAGAAAGGGAGAGAGAGAAGCAAGAGAAAAAGAGAGAAAAGTGAGAGCGAGCGAGAGAGAAAAACAAAAGAGAGTGAAAGAGAGAGAGAGAAATACAAGTACAGTACAGCGTTTGTGAGAGGCACCTGGCTTCGGCACCATCAAGTGTACATATTTCAACCTGCAGTTCGTTTTTCACTTGTGCTTCCCTCAGCGTCTTGCGGGCCAGATTCCATCCCTTACCGGGCCTAACCCGGCTCACCTGTTTGACACCCCTGGTGTAGAGGTTCCTTGACCGACCGACAAAGGTTGAGTGATAGCACTGAGCTCACCGAGACGGAAATCCAATCCGTGAGTTGGGAACGATAACACCGACAAAGTATCTCATCTCATTAGCTACACCGCTTATCCTCAGTAGGGTCGCGGGGGTGCTGGAGCCCAACCCAGCAATCATCGGGCAGTGGGCAGGGGACACCCTGAACTGGTTGCCAGCCAATCGCAGGGCACATAGAGACAGACACTTCGCTCGCTCATTCATACCCAGGGGCAATTACTCATTTGCTCATTCACACCTAACTGTATCATTTAATAAAAGCTTTTGGATCCGATTACAAACCTTACCTTTATGACTTCCGCAACTCAATACTCCAAATCAATCGTCTGCAGACCCAAAATAAGCACCTGGAGCCACGCTTTGCACAGCATTTCATCATCTCCGCCGACCTTTTATTCTGTTGTGTTATTACATTTTAAACGCGGCGAGTTGCACATAACCACAAGATATTTCACAAAGCTAATACGGCCGTACTTAAAAAAAAAAAAAAAATATGCCCGTGTCTGAAAAAAAATGAAGGGCTTGGCTTCTGGAAATAGAGGAAGGCTTTTTTTTTTACGCAGATAAAAGAAATTGTAGCCAATATTTCACCGCAAGAGGTTATCCGAGGGGAAACGTCCCCGGCTGAGAATATGGGTTTTAGCGACCCCTGCTGGATGGATGTGAGCGTTGTCAGAGATTGACATTATTAAGACCAGGGGTGTCAAACATGCAGCCCGGGGGCCAGATCAGGCCCACTAAGAGATTGAATCCGGCCCGCGAGACAACGCTCAGAGAAGCGCAAGAGAAAAACGAGCTGCAGGTCGAAATATGTCCACTTGATGTTGCCAAAGCCAGGTGCCTCCAACAAAGACACTGTACTTGTATGTGTTTCTCTCCCTCTCTCTCTTCCTCCCTTTTCCTCTCTTTTGCTGGCTCTCTCGCTATCCCTTTTCCTCTCTCTTTTCCTCCCTTTTTCTCTCTCTCTCTTTTCCTCCATTTTTCTCTCTCTCTCTCTCTTTCTCTTTCATTGTCCCACCCACTCTCTTTTTCTCTCCGCTTTGTCTTATTTATTTATCTCTATTTTTCTTTCTCTCTAATATACTAGTCCGGCCCCCGACAGAATGTTTGTTCTATCGTGTGGCCCCCAAGCTAAAACGAGTTTGACACCCCTGATTAAGACTATTTAGTGGCTCTATTTGCACAGATATAATACATGTATATAGTTTAATTCTACACGATGTTGGCAGAACAGAACTTACAAACAGAGAGAGGGAGTGGTTTATTTTGCGTCAGAGAAATCGGTACACACAAGAACAAGACTTCAAAATAAAAGAATTCAAGATTGATAAACGTACAAGAGATAGAATTACACTCGTTGTTGAAACGTTACTTTATATGTGTGTGTGAGAAACGTTTTTATATTTAGGAATATAATATTTACATTGAAAAGCTGACGGCGTCCGGTTTGAACTAAAACGTTTCATTCAGAACCAATGTTCCCTCTAAGCTGGGTGTGTGCGCAATTAATCAGAGCTTTTCCGCGCACAAGAAAATCTAGCCGGCTCACAAAAATCAGGGCTCGAAATTGTTAATTAAGAAGCAAATTAGGTCAAAGTTACGGTGCATGGAGGTAAAATGTCGAAGTAGAACGAAGTTGAGTAAAGTTAGTAGAGTTTTTCGAGAACCGGCTCCTTTGGCTCGGCTCACTAAAAAGGAACCGGCTCTTTCGGGTCCTAAACGGCTCTTCGGGTTGTTTTTGCTTCTTTAATCATTACATGACCAAATATGATGTAAAATTGTGCACAAAATGACTTAAAGGAAGGGGAAATAGAACAAAAAAGGAAAAAAATACCAAAATGAAAAAGTTGTGAAAAGCTGAAAAAAAAAGAAACAAAAGGAAGAGAGAAAAGTAAAAAAATCAGAAAAGAAAAAGAAAAAGAAACAAAGAAAAAAAAACAAATAGAGAACAAAAAGAAAAAAGTAACAGCTAGGAAAAAATAAACACAATGAGATTTTTTAAGGGAATTTAAAAAAAAAAAAAAAACACGGAAAAAAAGAAGAAAAAGTTTGTGTTGGATTCAAGTCAATCGTGTTGCCAACATTGCACTACCACTCAAAAATGAGATTAAATACAATTGCGTATCGTGCAACCGACTCAATAAGCCCCCAAAAATGTTAGTATTATGCGACAAAAGATACCAGGAAAAAAAATTGAAATCTCGTGAAAGAATTGTAAAAACAAATGACGTTTGTAGGCCATCATACATGAGTCAATTCATTCAAAAGTGAAAAATAATTTTACATTGCCAGAAATGTCAAAATGTAACTTGATGTCAAGTTTTGGACATGTTTGATAATGACTTAGTTGCCACACTTGGGATTGCCGTTGCTCACTGTTGTATCAAGCGTTGTTCATTGTGATTGATTGTCCCCAAAAAACATGTTTGTAACAGCCCTAAAGTCAAGTCAGGGAATACATTTCACTCAAACTTCTGAAATCCCCCCTCTGCATCCCATCTGGTTAGCTGCTCCTCTTGCACTCTTTGCACTACTGTATAATACTATACATAGCTATAATTATTTAGTATATTATTAGTACTTCAATACTCCAACTCAATACAACATTTTATCTACATCTGTACATTCAAGGAAACTGTGCGGGTCAGATGTATCGACATTTCGTTTTGTATACACGCGTACAAGAATGACAATAAGGTATATCTGAATCTGAATCATTTGTTCTCAGAACGATTAGCCGTTAGCCGGCATCCTTCATGCTAGCCACGCTCATCGACGGCATCAGAAAGCAGAACCCTTAAGCTAAAAGAGATTAACTCCAAAAACGCCCATTTTGGTGGCACCTATCGAACCGCCACGCTTCCGATGGGGAAAATATCATTAAGGGTAATGTATCATACGGGCCCCGCTCCGACACGGCGGATTCGATAGTCGTTTCTCGCCGCTACGTGTTTCCGATGAGACAAGTGAGTTTGTTTTGCCGGCGGCCGGGTCAAAAGGCAAGGGAACAAGTGTCAAGTCAATATTGTTTGTAGACTGAAAGGTTGGACGGGTGAGACTGAAAAGTGGGCGAAAAGGAGTCCGGACAATGTTTGTTCAAAGTCTTTGGTGGAAATTGTATAGCGTGCGCTGCTACTTAAGCTAGATCTCTTCCAGTTTACACATTTGAGGCCAATAAGTCCATCCATTATCTGCACCGCTTATCCTCAGTAGGGTCGCAGGGATGCTGGAGCCCATCCCAGCTACCTTCGGGCAGTCGCAGGGCACAAAGGGACAGACAATTAGTTCGCTCATTCGCACCCAGGGACATTTACTCACTCGCTCATTCGCACCCAGGGACATTTACTCACTCGCTCATTCGCACCCAGGGACATTTACTCACTCGCTCATTCGCACCCAGGGACATTTACTCACTCGCTCATTCGCACCCAGGGACATTTACTCACTCGCTCATTCGCACCCAGGGACATTTACTCACTCGCTCATTCGCACCCAGGGACATTTACTCACTCGCTCATTCACACCCAGGGACATTTACTCGCTCACTCATTCACACCTAGTATTGTGGAAAGTAGAAGCATTTGGAAGGTACGTGACTGACAGGACTTTGGCCGGGTCAGGCTCCAACTATTTGCTTAACTGATAAGAATTTGTCTGGGCCAGGGCGACTCGAATCAAGCGCCCGATTAGAGAAGACAACACGTCATTGCTGACCGAACACAGTATAAATACCACTGTCACCCGGACAACTTTGAATGAATGAATACTTTTATTTCGAACATTAAAATAAAAACAAAACAAAAACAATGAGTCAACAAAAAAAAATATGTCACATAAAAAGGGGTAGTCAGAAGCAGATGCTTATTTTCCCGACCCCTATTTTCCTTACTTTAGATGAAATAAACAACGTGTCCCCTCTCATTTGGCGCCCAACGTGGGGCCAAATATTTCAGAGCCGGACGTATATGGGCTTCGCCCCAAAACATACACAAGAGAGCAGAGAGAGTCGAAATGAGAGGAGAACACGACTGAAGGTTTGGATGAAATAAACAACATGTCCCCCTCTCATTTCGACTCTCTCTGCTCTCTTGTGTATGTTTTGGGGTGGTGCCGATATACGTCCTGCTCCGAGACTATTGCCTTTTCTCTGGACGATGCCTCGGTTTCCTCCCACATTCCAAAAACATGCATGTCAGGGTAATTGGCCAGTCCAAATCCCTAGTTTCGGAGCAGGACGTATATTGGCACCGCCCCAAAACATACACAAGAGAGCAGAGAGAGTCGAAATGAGAGGGGGACATGTTGTTTATTTCATCCAAACATTCAGTCGTGTTCTCCTCTCATTTAGACTCTCTCTGCTCTCTTGTGTATGTTTTGGGGTGGTGCCGATATACGTCCTGCTCCGAGACTATTGCCTTTTCTCTGGACGATGCCTCGGTTTCCTCCCACATTCCAAAAACATGCATGTCAGGGAAATTGGCCAGTCCAAATCCCTAGTTTCGGAGCAGGACGTATATCGGCACCGCCCCAAAACCTACACAAGAGAGCAGAGAGAGTCGAAATGAGAGGTCATGTTGTTTATTTCATCCAAACATTCAGTCGTGTTCTCCTCTCATTTCGACTCTCTCTGCTCTCTTGTGTATGTTTTGGGGCGGTGCCGAAATACGTCCTGCTCTGAAATTAGGGACAATTTGGACCGGCCAATCCACCTGACATGCATGTTTTTGGAATGTGGGAGTAAACCAGAGTGCCTGGAGGAAACCCACGCAAGCACGGGGAGAACATGCAAACCGCCGTGCTGCCCTTTAAGTCATAACAGCATAGGACAGGATTACAATTATACATCCCCAAGTACAAGAGACACGTTCCCTCTCACAGTTAGTCAGTCCTCCCATCTCTTGTCAATGGAAGGTTTGTGATATAGACAAGACCCTGGCGACAGGATGGAAATCAATTATCCCCACTAGAGTGATTGGTGGCCTCCCATTTTGGTTAATCTAATTCAATTTTATATACGAAGTTTAGATGGTGATTGACTGCAAGCTGTACTGTCAATTACGCGGACAATTGATTGAAACAACAGCCCCAGGCTATGTGGAGTGGAGTATACTACTAAGATTCAATCCGAAATCCATTACAGTCCGTGGAAAAAGAGACCAACGGGGGCCAAACTACACTATGGGGTTTATGACATTAATAAATGTAACCAATTGTGTGTGATACGACGCAATTTAGTTAAAACAGCTAGGCAATAGTTAAACCAGAGCGGGTAAAAATGTCCGCATCGGTACAGTTACGACTTCATCAAATCCACACCTTGCAAAAAAAAACCCGGCAGAATTAATAAGGAAGCTGTCTTTGCATAAAGCTACATATGCAAAATCTTCAGCCCCCTCACTTTGAAATCTTCTATTCCCCCTCCAGCCTTTCCATCACTTAGTTCTGCATCTGCCAACACTTGGGTCTGTCTGCTCTCCCCCCTCTCCCTCTCTCACCGCTTTCGTCCTTGTTTTCAGTTTCCTTCCCTTAATATCAGCCTGTGCGTTCCGTTTCCATCCCCTCTTTTAACAACCGTTACCTCAGACTCGGGTCAAACCGGGATGCAGTACATCCGATTCCTCCCCAATTAACACGTACTACCGAACCCTTTTCACCCTTCCTGGTTATCTGCGTTGAACCAGTCCCCGGTGATGGAAAATACAAATCCCGAAGATCCAGATGAAATCAGTTTGCCGGAGAGGGAAGGAAAATCCTTGCAGAGGTAAGATTTTTATCGTATTAATGCGTAAGTGAAAGATAAAGACTAGAGGGGTGAAAACACAGAGGGTATCCCTTGATATCAGCCGGGCTTAATGAACACAATTAATGTCAGTCTGTCGACTATCCACTTGCCAGGGGGTTAATAAAAGCAACAATTACAAAAAAATCTCATACCATGAGTCAGATTTAATCCAGTACACTCCTGTGATTATCCGTCATGTTCAGTTATTACCCAGTAGAAGCCTTCAGAAGCAAGCACAATGAATCAAAGGCAATTGAAACAGACGTCACCGAGTGCTGTGACCAATCAGTCGCGGCACTTCAGGAGGCCAGAACCTCAATTGTCACATTCCGATTGGTCCAGAAGTTGCCACCCGGTGATGAAATCAGCAGTGTGTCTTCGCAGTTTCCAGTAGGTGTTGAAGATGTCAGAGACCTCATCTCTGCAACCTACTCCAGATATCAAAAGATCTCTAAAAAACTACCGGAGCAAAAGAGAAGCTTTGAATTGACTGCAACTAACCAAAGTTTCACGGTTGGGAGGTGTCTCCACAAGTTGCAGACACAGCCCTTGAAGTTAATAATTTAACCCCGCCCGGAACACTAAGACAGACCCTTGACTCGGAGTACTATTGACAGCACTGACCAACTCCAGCCATGAATTGGCAGTGAAGCATCTACCTCTCAGAAAATCAAACTCAGCCATGAGTAAAAGGAATAAGGAGCTTGACACTTGGAAAACATCAGTAGAAGCAAATACACTACCCTATCATTTGGTAGTATTTGCGTTCATATACTGTAGCCCTATAACACACCTCTCAGCAGGCATTGAAAGATCAAAACGCTTGAAATCAGCTGCCACAGGTAAACCCTCATTTCAGATAATGGGATTCAAAGAATTTAAAGGGACAAGGTACTCACGTGTCCTGAAGCGGTGGTGCGGTCGAGTTGCCGGAGCTTTTCCTTGACGTCCGTGAGACCAGCGAGCCGTGGGTTTTACTAGTGGAGGTTGAGAAGTAGTCGTCTGGACCTTAGTAGTGATCCTCACAGTGCTTGAGGTTCCGGAGGCCCCGGTCGTGGATGGAGTCTGTCCCGGCTTGGAATGACCATCTCCATTGCGCCCGCCAACCACGCCGTTTCCTTTCCTGACCGTGCTCCGAGGAGTCACCTCCCTCCCGACGGACGGCGGCGTGAGTCGAGGAGGGTGAGTGGTAGACACGGTAACTGAAGTCCCGCCCGTGCGCGTTCCGACCCGATTGTGGAGGTGAGGGGCCTTGTTGGTTTCGCCGCCGGCGGAGTTGGCCGAGTGGTTGGCTGGCGGACCCGGTCGAGTTCTCGGGGCCGGAGCGGTCCCGTCAGCGGCCAACGGCGTGGTGGTGGACAACGCCACGGTAGTGGAGATGGTGGCGGTCACCGAGGCAGTGGAAACGTCCGGCCCCTTGGGCACGGCGCTAGGTTTGGAGAGGAATATCGGGTCCTGGCCCATGCTCCCTTTGGGATCAACCAGGTCTGTGGGGACATAGTCTTGCACGGATCCCACCACGATCCATTTGAGGAGCATGAGGCTGAGGCCAAGGCCCACAAAGCCCATGACCAGGGGCACAGCACACAGCCAGGTCTGCTGCCGGGGCCACACAGCACAGGGGCCGCAACGGAAGGGGCTGGGCGCTCGGGGGGATGCCTGTTCCGCCCCCGGCTCCTCCAACGTCATGGCTGCCAGGGTACTCGCGCCGGAGTGCTCGCTCATCCTGCTTTTCGTCTCTTGGGGAGCTTTTGGAGGTCAAACAGGTTGGCAAATGATGAAGGGACGCGTATCAGGAAAGGATGGCGGCGGATAAAGGACGCACATTTTACGCTCACATACACATGCACATACAGCCTATATATACATCTAAACTTATCGATTTATATATACACGCACACGCCTTTATAGCTCTACTCCAGCACATCAAACACACGCACTGTCATGGAAATAATGAAACGCTTGCACAGCATTTACACGCAGATACGAGATATACAACCTGTACTCCCTCTGGTGGACGTAAACAGACACATGTACATGCGAAGGAACACACACACACTCACAGGTTATGCACAGGTGAGGATGGAGAAAAGGGTGGCCAAGTGGAGGTGGGTGGGGTCAAAGAGTGCCATGATAAATCCAAGATCCTTTGAAAAAGCTGGGTATTGATCCGTGGCGGTGGAGTTCAGCGCTGTATATCCGTTTGCAGATAGGAAGTCTCGTTCCCTTCTTCGCCCATCCGGTTTGATTGAAGTTCAAGTTGGTGTCTCCCCACTTATCCCCGTTCCCATGCCCTTAATCCACTATCGGAGCTGATCCGCCGGCCACTTTTTCCTGGAGCGATAGCTGGGTAGGTTCCCCGGAAGGGTTGGCGGCAATGGCTCGGTCGGTGGAGGTCCGACCGCCGTTCTCCTTGGCGAACAGCTCCCGGTACCAGACACCTTTACGACCGCTTCACCTCCGCCGCATTCCCACAGTGGCGCAAGCAGCAGAATGGTAGATGAAGAGGAGAGGAGGGGTTACCAGACGAAGGAGTGGAAGAAGAGAAAAAAAACGATGCGGTTCCTGGAGGTTAAGACGGACAGCAGACTCAATCCAGGGTCTCTTCCTTCTGCGTCCCGGCCGCCTTCCCTAATACTCTCGGCGATGGTCCCATCTCCATGTCGGCTTGTCTGAAAGAAAATTTGGAGAAAAGATGACGGCGCGTGTTTGAGATGCGTGTTGGCTAAGCTCTGCAGCAGATGCAGATGGGAGGCAAGAGGAAGGGGGAGGGAGAGTGAGCGCAAACGCACACATGGACCAACACACACTCACGCTGCATGGAAAGGAGAGGCACAGACACACCCCAGGGAGGGGAGGGATGGAGAGCGAAAGAAAAAAGAGAGAGGAGGAGGGAGGAAGCGATGCCCGGCTTCCAACAAACAGCAGCGTCAGAATTTAAAAGCGGAACATAGAGCTCGACCTGAAGTCGGGTCCGGACTTTGCGCTTCTCAGACAGCTTTTAAGACTCGAATCCAAGGTGCTAGACCCGCGTTTGAGATGGACTGTTATGGAAATATGTTTCCACACAAGAAGACAAACTAATGGTGCACTATCAAATAACAGCCCATCATGGAAATCCAATTAGGAAAGGGCAGAAGGCCCCCTAGTGGCGGGAAGAATACCGACGCACAAAAAGAGCATTTTACAAGACAAGCCATTGACATTAAAAACAGGAGATTTTATCGTGCACTATTTATACTATTTTCAGGGTTGGGTAGGGTTACTTTAACTTGATTACTTTTGGATTACTCCAATATCTAATATGCTAATAAAAGACAAAAGAAACTAAATATGAATGAAATTTTTTGTGCAGGCTTGGTTTCTGTCGCATTTTATGTTAGTTATGCCGGAGATCAAAGAGATCAAAGCCAGGAGAGAAAGCTTACCACAGGTTGTGAGTCATCATTTGATTCCTATTTAGTTTCTTTTGTATTTTATTAGCATATTTGGTATTGGAGTAATCCAAAAGTCATTGAAAGTAATCCAGTTCAAGTAACCCTGCCCAACCCTGACTATTTTTATGTGCAAAACACAATGATCTCCAGGATTTTTAAAACCGAAACTTTTACCAAAACTCGTTATGGTCAAAAATAACCCATCTTGCATTTATTGGATTAATTAATCTCACTTTATAGAAAGATGTGCATGAACAGTCCTAATATTTTGGGTTATTTTAAACAAAAGCCTGTTTTGGTTGTTTTTTTTGTACAAAATAAACTCCAATTTTGTGTTTTCTATTTGAATCTACTATTTTTGGAGGACCGGGAGTTTTTTTTTTCCATCAAAATTAAATCCATGATGTGTAACACAGCCACATATCTATAGTTCAAAACAAAATGACCTTATTTTTCAAAGGAATTATTTTCTACAAATTAAATCCTTTTTTTTTTTTTTGATAAACTAACCTCAATTTTATTAAAAAAAAAACGAGTGTCAAGTGTCTAAACCAGGGGTGTCAAAAAATCATTTGAACTCGGGGGCCACACGATAGAACAAACATTCTCTCGGGGGCCAGACTAGTAGATTAGAGAGAAAAAGAGAAGGAGGGAAAGAGGGTGAGAAAAACAGTGTGGAACAAGGAAAGAAATGGAGAGAGAAAAAAAAGAGTAAGTGAGATACAAAAGAGAGGGGGAAAAAAAGAAATCCAAAGATATATTGAAAGCGAGAAAGAGAAGGGGAGAGAAGAGGGGAAAGAGAAAAGAGGAGAGAAAGAGAAGGGGAATGCAAGAGAGAGAAAGGAAAATAGGAAGAGCAAAAGAAGGTAAAAAGACAGAGTGAAAGAGATAAAGAGTAACAAAGAAACAGAGAGAGACAGTTAGAGTGAAAGAGATAAAGAGTAACAAAAAAAACGGACAGCTAGAGTGAAAGAGATAAAGAGTAACAAAAAAAACAGAGAGAGAGAGAGAGAGAGAGAGAGAAATAGAAAGAGAAAGAAACAGAGAGAGAGAGCGAGAGAGAGTGAAATAGAAAGAGAAAGAAACAGAGAGAGAGAGAGAAAGAGAGAGAGAGAAATAGAAAGAGAAAGAAACAGAGAGAGAGAGAGAAAGAGAGAGAGTGAAATATAAAGAGAAAGAAACAGAGAGAGAGAGTGAAATATAAAGAGAAAGAAACAGAGAGAGAGAGAGACAGGGAGAGTGAAATATAAAGAGAAAGAAACAGAGAGAGAGACAGGGAGAGTGAAATATAAAGAGAAAGAAACGGAGAGAGAGAGACAGGGAGAGTGAAATAGAAAGAGAAAGAAACAGAGAGAGAGAGAGAGGGAGAGAGAAATATACAGAGAAACAGAGAGAGACAGGGAGAGAGAAATATAAAGAGAAACAGAGAGAGTGAACTATAAAGAGAAAGAAACAGAGAGAGACAGGGAGAGTGAAATATAAAGAGAAAGAAACAGAGAGAGAGAGAGACAGGGAGAGTGAAATATAAAGAGAAAGAAACAGAGAGAGAGAGAGAGAGAGAGAGAGGGAGAGTGAAATATAAAGAAAAAGAAACAGAGACAGGGAGAGTGAAAAGAGAATCAGAGAGAGACAGAAAGAGTGAAAGAGAAAGAGAAATTCCTAAAAGACACATGAAACAAATTATTATTTTTGAGTACATAAATATTCAAAACAATTTTGCACTCCCAAAATTGTAAAGTTAACACTTTCCCTAAAAATAAAAACATCTCAACAACACATAAAAAAATAAAACAAATATTTTTAAAAAAGGGAACCAGCTCTTGATTGATAGACTTCCGAGAACTGAACTGAGGGCTTAGGTGTGAAACGCATGGCCACCCACTAGTACATGTCCTATTTTACTTGTTATTTGTTTGGAAATTGACAATTTTATCAAATTGGTTTGGAAACAATTGAATACATTATCCTTTGTTCAAGCAATACATTAAATATTAACATTATTAAGAATAAATTAGGCTTACACTCCAGTTGGCAAAGTATACATTGTAGAACACAGGTGTCAACCAGGCGGCCCGCGGGCCGGATCAGGCCCGCTAAGGGATTGAATCCGGCCCACGAGACAACACTCAGAGAAGCGCAAGAGAAAAACAAGTTGCAGGTTGAAATTTGTCAATTTGATGTTGCCAAAGCCAGGTGCCTCGAACAAAGACACTGTACTTGTATTTATTTCTCTCTCTCACTCTCTCTTGTCGTCTATTGTTCTATTTGTTTCACTCTATTTTTTGCCCCCCCACCATCTATTTCTCTCTCTCTTTCTCTCTTTTCCTTGTTCTCTTTTCCATTTGCTTCTCTCTCTCTCTCTCTCTCTCTCTCTCTTCCTCTCTCTCTCTCTCCCCCTTTCTACCACCCTTTTATCCCACTCTCTGTCTCTGTCTCCGTCTCCGTCTCTTTTTCTTTTTCTCTTTTCCATTTGCTTCTCTGCTCTCTCTCTCTCTCTCTCTCTCTCCCTCTCTACCACCCCTTTTCTCACACTCTCTGTCTCCGTCTCTTTCACTCTCCATGTCTCTCTTTTTCTCTTCCTTTGTTGCTCTTTGTCTCTGTCTCTTATTTTGCTCTATTGTCCTTTTTTCCTTTTTTCTTTTGTCTTTTTTTCTTCCTGCCCTTTGCGCTTTCTTTTCTCTTTTCTCTCCTTCTGTCTTTCTATTTCACTTTGGATTTCTTTTTTCCTTTCCCTTTCTTTTCCGCCTCTCTCAGGACTTTTTATCTTTTGTTTCTCACGCTCTCTCCTTTTTCTTTCTTTGTCCCGCCCTCTCTTCATTTCCTTCCCTCTTTCTCTTATTTCTTTCTTTCTCTTTTTCTTTCTCTTGAATCTACTCGTCCGGCCCCCGAGAGAACGTTTGTTCTATCGTGTGGCCCCCGAGTTCAAATGACTTTGACACCCCTGTTGTAGAAAATAAATCATGGAAAAATATGAAGTATTCATAACTACATTCAAAACTATTCACAACCGGGATCTCATACTTAAAAACATCAAGCGCCAGTCCTTACCTGAGATGGTCCAAAGCCAGGAGAACCATCAGGGAGCTCGAAGCTGGTCCGGTAAGGAAACAATGCATCCAAGTTTACAAATGTACTCCCAAGCTAAATATATTCAAACTGGTTTTGCAAAACCAAACTGGTCAGCTTGCATGCGCCCAAGGACTGGTCCTGACTCTTGTTGATGAAGATTGGCTGCAGCTTGTGTTATTGGGGATTGCTCCAAGCTGCGCTTTCTTGGGGTGGAACAAGAAGTCTTGAAAAACTCAATTCCATTAAATTCAATTTTTATACATAAATTAAATGCATGATAAAAAAAGGTAGGTAGAGGGGGGAAAAAAATGCTTGTTTTTTATGAGTTGTGGACAATGTTCCCTCTGAGCTGCGCGCATGCGCAATTGCGCACTGCTCGCACATTCTCAGCGCACGAGAAAATCGAGCCAACGCTCCAAATTACTAAGTAAGAAACAAATTAAGTCAAAGTTACAGTGCATGGAGGTAAAAATACACGGGTTCCCCCGATGTTGTGTCCTAAATGTAGTATTTTGAAGTTAATGTCGAACGAAGTTGAAAAGTAAAGTCAGTAGAGTTTGTCGAGAACCGGCTTCTTCGGCTCGGCTCACTAAAAGGAACCGGCTCTTTCGGGTCCTAAACGGCTCTTCAGGTTGCTTTTGCTTCTTTCATCCCAACATGACCAAATATGATGTAAAATGATGCACAAAATGACTTAAAGGAAGGGGGGAATAGAACAAAAAAGAAAAAAATACCAAAATGAAAAAGTAGTGAAAAGCTGAGAAAAAAAGAAACAAAAAGAAAAGAAAAAAAGAATGAAAATTTTGGAAAAAAGACAGAAAAAAAGAAAAGAAAGAAACGTAGGAATAAAGTAAATAGAGAACAAAAAGACTCTCTATGCTACTTCATTTTTGGGACTTTTGAGAAATCAGAAATGCTCTATGGGTTTTCTTTAATCTGCAATATGATTGGTTGACCGACTTGTGCAAATTGTGCAGCTTTCTATGTAACCGCGGTGTACCTGTCCCACCGAAGATCCACATTCACGCTCGACTGGATGATAAGGTTTTTATTACAGTTGCTACAAACGAATGAGTCACAACACATGGTAAGCTTCTCTGCTGGCTTTGATCTCTTTGATCTCGTTGGCAGCTCGCTGTTAGACTGCCAGCAAACATATCAAAGAGCTTTCTTTGTAGTTGACATAAAATACATTTTAGAATATCAACCATCACAATACATTTTTACATCCATTTTAACAAGAGATCGTAGAGTGGTTTTTATAACGTTAACAATGAATTCAACATATTTTTCTTTAGTCTGAATTTTAACCAACATCATCCTTTTTATAGATATGAGAAAATAGAAATAATAACAATAATGAGTATAAAAACGGGTACAATTTACCTGCAAATGAAAGAGTCACAACACGTGGTAAGCTTCTCTGCTGGCTGGCTTTGATCTCTTGGATCTCTATAAGGGGAATTAGCATTTTAGCACAACATGCAACGTCCGGCAAAACTAACATAAAAGGCGACAGAAACCAAACGAAAATAAATCCAAACAGCTTGCCGACATCAATCCCATTACTGTGCATGTTGAGAGATTTGTCAGCTGTGGTTTTAATGTTTAAAATTAACTTTTTTGCGGCGCACCAAAAGATCGTGTCTTACAGCTGGCAGCTTGTTGTGGCCTGCCAAAAACCCCGCTTTCCGGTCACATGTCAAAAGCCAAACCAACCCTACTTCATACCAACAGGTGGCACTGTTGGACTCATCATTGCAGGACACTTACACAAAAACTAAACAACATATTTCAGCAGGAATTTCAATAAAACAAAAATTATTATTACACCCGTTACATCTATAAAAAAGCTAGTTCACACACCAAGTAGCCCTCTAAGAAGTCAAGTCATGTTTATTTATGAAGCCCTTGATCACAAGGAGTCTCAAAGGGCTTCACAGATTATTGCAAACTACAGA
This sequence comes from Urocampus carinirostris, assembly GCF_059441175.1. NCBI lineage: Eukaryota > Metazoa > Chordata > Actinopteri > Syngnathiformes > Syngnathidae > Urocampus > Urocampus carinirostris. Next base: position 24,854,318 of record NC_142367.1, on the reverse strand, counting down.
CTATTATGAAACCATCCCCTGATCTAAAACCTACATGAGGGCAAGGGAAAACTCAAAAACCTCAACATGAGGAAAATGAAGAAACCTTGAGAAGGGACAGTCTCAAAGAGCTGCACAGACTATTGCAAACTACAGACTATTATGACACCATCCCCTGATCTAAAACCTACATGAGGGCAAGGAAAAACTCGAAAACCTCAACATGTCACGGTGGCCTATGGCATCGACTGCGTGGCGCCACCTGGGGCTCGTTGACTGATTGGCTTTCCTCCTATTTAAGCTCAGTGCTCTCACTCACCCTTTGTCAGTCCGTCAAGGAACTTGTGTACCCACAAGTGGTGGGTTTTGACTCTGTCCGATTTCCTGTCCGGTATCGTTCCTGTCTTTTTTGTCCTGTTTAATTTCGATCGCCATCTACTTTTAAGGGTTGTAATCGACCCTCCGCTTGTTTTTTCTTTATTATATTGCCAAGGGGGCAGCACGGCGGCGCAGTGGTTAGCGCTTGTGTGGCACAGTTCTAAAGTCATGGGTTCAAATCCAGCTACCAACCTTCCTGTGCGGAATTTGCATGTTCTCCCTGTGGGTTGCGTGGGTTTCCTCCGGGCACTCTGGAAAATCATATCAGTACTTAAGGTTTGATGCAGACCTGCAGAGTCCGGGTCCCGTTGAAAGTAATCCAAGGAAAAAAAAATCTATATTTCCAAAGGTAAGGGTGGGAAAAATATATATCCACTATTGTCCGCTGCGTCCACAAACATGTCTCACTTTTACTCCACTTCCCATCAGCCCCCGTTGTTTTCACCCCTTCTTCTCGATTCGCCCGTGGAAAACATATCAGAATAAGTCTCTAAAATAAATACATTACAAAAATATAGTTGCAAATACATATTGTACATGGTTACACATATTTACAAAGAAAGACGGTACACCGAGAGAGTTTTCAAAGCTTTAATAATAATAATATAACTTTCATCTGTGACAGGTAGCAACACGCTACTAGCAACACGCTCGCAAAACAGTAAACGAGTCTGTTAAAAAAATATACCGTACTTTTGAAAATCACGGTAAACCGTCCTCATCTTCCTCCTTATAACTGACGCCATCAAAGTCGTCTTCCTCAGTATCGTGAAGAAACTGTCATATGGACGTCGTCCCACGCTCCTTTATTCCAAAACACGCTAGCAACACGCTCGCAAAGTAAAGTTTACGTGCAATAGCTCTGTTTCCTTCTTTGTCGGATTGCTCGATGGCTTTTAGCTCGAAAGCTGCTTCATGTGCCTTTCTTTTTGCAATTTGCATGATGAGGATATGTCTACGCTAATTTAATTTGTGCACAAGCTAAGAAGTTGCAGTCTTCCTCCGCACATATATTCCACCGGTCTAAATCTTACCTTTTGTGCTCGAGCGCCGCTGGCGGCCGCTAGAAAAATGACATAAATTGGCCACATCACTGGATAAGCCGCAGGGTTGAACGTTTTGGGAAAAAAGTAGCGGCTTATAGTCCGGAATATACGGTACTTATTTTTTTTTCTCTTTATTATTTTTCAAATTGCATAGTTTGCCAACTGGAGTGCCACCCTGATTTTGTTGTAGCAACACAATGATAACCGAGCTGATTCTGATACTACACACGGTGATCTACATACTATCCCACCGAGATATTTTTTTTCAACTAAAAAGGCTGTCAGGCTGTCTGAGGTTCTTCTTGATCTGGTGTTTCTGCAGTCATGCGAGCCAAATAAATGATTTTCTTTTTTTTTTTTTCAAACTGCAAGCTCTAATTATGTCAAATTCATGTCAGAATTGATGCATATCAAAAAGTATCGTTTGAAAAATGAAGAAAGAGCAGTAGAGAATCATAATAGTGCCTCATGTGGAACCACGTGCCGTTGTAATACTTGTATTGTTCCCGTTTATTTTGTCCTGTTTAATATTGGTTTCCAGTTTCGTTCCCGTCTAGTTTGTCCTGTTTAATATCTATATCCTGTTTTGATATCAATCCTATCTGTCACGTTGTTTAATATCGGTTTCCAGTTCCGTTCCCGTCTATTTTTGTCCTGTTTATTATTCTCTCCAGTTTCCGTTCCCGTCTATGTTCTCCTGTTTATTTTCGATATCCTGTTTTGATATCAATCCTGTCAGTCCCCTTGTTTAATATCGGTTTACAGTTTCCTTCCCGTCTATTTTTGTCCTGTTTATTATTCTCTCCAGTTTTCATTCCCGTCTAGTTTGTCCTATTTATTTTCGAGATCCTGTTTTGATATCAATCATGTTCATTATTCTCTCCAGTTTTCGTTCCCGTCTAGTTTGTCCTGTTTAATATCTATATCCTGTTTGGATATCAATCCTGTCAGTCCCCTTGTTTAATATCGGTTTACAGTTTCATTCCCGTCTATTTTTGTCCCGTTTATTATTCTCTCCAGTTTTCGTTCCCGTCTATGTTGTCCTGTTTATTTTCGATAACCTGTTTTGATATCAACCCTGTCAGTCCCCTTGTTTAATATCGGTTTACAGTTTTGTTCCCGTCTATGTTGTCCTGTTTATTTTGGATATCCTGTTTTGATATCAATCCTGTCAGTCCCCTTGTTTAATATCGGTTTACAGTTTCATTTCCGTCTAATTTTGTTCTGTTCATTATTCTCTCCAGTTTTTGTTCCCGTCTATCTTGTCCTGTTTATTTTCGATATCCTGTTTTGATATCAATACTGTCAGTTCCCTTGTTTAATATCGGTTTACAGCTTCATTCCCTTCTATTTTTGTCCTGTTTATTATTCTCTCCAGTTTCCGTTCCCGTCTATGTTGTCCTGTTAATTTTCGATATCCTGTTTGGATATCAATCCTGTCAGTCCCCTTGTTTAATATCGGTTTACAGTTTCATTCCCGTCTATTTTTGTCCTGTTTATTATTCTCTCCAGTATTCGTTCCCGTCTATGTCGTCATGTTTATTTTTTATATCCTGATTTGATATCAATCCTGTCAGTCCCCTTGTTTAATATTGGTTTACAGTTTCATTTCCGTCTATTTTTGTCCTGTTTATTATTCTCTCCAGTTTTCGTTCCCATCTAGTTTGTCCTGTGTATTTTCGATATCCTGTTTTGATATCAATCCTGTCAGTCCCCTTGTTTAATATCGGTTTACAGTTTCATTCCCGTCTATTTTTGTCCTGTTTATTATTCTCTCCAGTATTCGTTCTCGTCTATGTTGTCCTGTTTATTTTCAATATCCTGTTTTGATATCAATCCTGTCAGTCCCCTTTGTTTAATATCGGTTTACAGTCCATTCCCGTCTATTTTTTTCCTGTTTATTATTCTCTCCAGTTTTCATTCCCGTCTATGTTGTCCTGTTGATTTTCGATATCCTGTTTCATTATCAATCCTGTCTGTCCCGTCCTGCCCGGTATCGACCCCATCTGTCTGATATCTACTCGGACAATTGGTATCGATCTCGTCGGCTTCTGGCTTTCTACACGCCAGACTGCTGCCTCACTTGCATGACTCCCCATTTCCCGTAAAATAAAAGGCTTGTGTGAGTAACGTCACGCGTTTGGGTCCTGATCCTGTTTTGGTACATGACAGTTATCAATGAATAAAATATATCAGTCGGGAAAAATGATCCGACATTGGAAATTTCTAATGAAACACAAGCTCCACCATGTCGAGAACCCTGCTTCAATTTAAATATGTCCTTTTATTGCTGTTTACTTAGTGGAATCTCCCCCAAGGCCAAACAACTTTCATCTTTCAAGCGGACTGTAAACAAAACAATCAAATAAATCTCAGGTTCCTCCCAGCAAGACTTTTGCGTTCCTCCTGAGATGAATTATCCGCTGTAAAGAAATGCGCCGCATATGCAAATGATTTCTGGGAGTTTCAAAATTGGATAAAAAATAGCATCATATCGGGGTCACTTGCGAGGGGAACACTGCGTTTGAACCGGATTATGGTTCCGCTACCAGGAGTCGGTGTTTTCGAGCGGGACGATCGGAGCAGGTTTCTGCATCTTTGCCGTCCCCGCCCACCCCGACCCAACTTTTTCCCTTCTTATCTCTTGCTCGCCTCAGTACCAGCGTTATACCCTGGCTAAAGCTAATTATTGCAGTGCCCGCCCCCCCCCCCCCCCCCCCCCCCCCCCACTCCCTAATACTCCTCCTTCCTCATATTCCTAATAGTGCCTCATGTGGAACCACGTGCCGTTATCATACTTGTATTGTTCCCGTTCATTTTGTCCTGTTTAATGTTAGTTTCCAGTTTTCGTTCCCGTCTATGTTGTCCTGTTTATTTTTGATATCCTGTTTGGATATCAATCCTGTCAGTGCCCTTGTTTAATATCGGTTTACAGTTTCATTCCCGTCTATTTTTGTCCCGTTTATTATTCTCTCCAGTTTTCGTTCCTGTCCATGTTGTCCTGTTTATTTTCGATATCCTGTTTGGATATCAATCCTGTCAGTGCCCTTGTTTAATATCGGTTTACAGTTTCATTCCCGTCTATTTTTGTCCCGTTTATTATTCTCTCCAGTTTTCGTTCCTGTCCATGTTGTCCTGTTTATTTTCGATATCCTGTTTGGATATCAATCCTGTCAGTGCCCTTGTTTAATATCGGTTTACAGTTTCATTCCCGTCTATTTTTGTCCCGTTTATTATTCTCTCCAGTTTTCGTTCCTGTCCATGTTGTCCTGTTTATTTTCAATATCCTGTTTGGATATCAATCCTGTCAGTGCCCTTGTTTAATATCGGTTTACAGTTTCATTCCCGTCTATTTTTGTCCCGTTTATTATTCTCTCCAGTTTTCGTTCCCGTCCATGTTGTCCTGTTTATTTTCGATATCCTGTTTGGATATCAATCCTGTCAGTGCCCTTGTTTAATATCGGTTTACAGTTTCATTCCCGTCTATTTTTGTCCCGTTTATTATTCCCTCCAGTTATTATTTTCCGGACTGTAAGGCATGTTATGGTTAGCGAAAGGCCCCCAGTTTGACACCAGCTGAGAACATTTGTTGACATGGAGAGGGATGGGCGCTACCAGGCTGTACTTGCCCCAGACACGCCGCAGGAAATGGTGCCCCTACGAGTAATGTGGTTAAGGTATCAACCAACCAACCAGCAGTTGTTGGCACATTAGCCTAACACGTAAAAGGTCCCCAGTTCAAGACTGGGTGGAAACACATGTTGACCTGGAGAGGGATGGGTGACACCAGGCTGTACTTGACCCAGACAAACCACAGAAAATGGTGCCCCTACAACCCGTGTGGTTAAGGGATCTAATGAACCAACCAACCAACCAACCAACAGTTGTTAGCACATTAGCCTAACACGCAAAAGGTCCCCAGTTTGAGACTGGGTGGAAAAACATGTTGGCCTAGAGAGGGATGGGCGCCACCAGGCTGTACTTGCCCCAGACACACCAAAGGCAATGGTGCCCCTACGACCCATGTGGTTAAGGGATCCAACAAAAGAACCAACCAACAGTTGTTAGGGCATTGCCCCAAGACGCAAAAGGTCCCCAGTTCGAGACTGGGTGGAAACACATGTTGGCCTGGAGAGGGATGGGCGCTACCAGGCTGTACTTGCCCCAGACACGCCACAGGAAATGGTGCCCCAAGGACCCGTGTGGTTAAGGGATCCAACTAACCAACCAACCAACCAACCAACCAGCCAACTAACAGTTGTTAGCACATTGGCCTAACACGCAAAAGTTCTCCAGTTTGAGACTAGGAGGAAACACATATTGGCCTGGAGAGGGATGGGCGCCACCAGGCTGTACTTGCCCCAGACACACCACAGGATATGGTGCACCTACGACCCATGTGGTTAAGGGATCTAACGAACCAACCAACAGTTGTTAGCACATTGGCCCAAGACGCAAAAGGTCCCCAGCTCAAGACTAGGTGGAAACACATGTTGGCCGGGAGAGGGATGGGTGTTACCAGGCTGTACTTGCCCAAGACACAACACGGGGAATGATGGCCATATGACAAATGTGGTTAAGGTATCAAGCAACCAACCAACCAGCCAACTAACAGTTGTTAGCACGTTGGCCTAACACGCAAAAGGTCCCCAGTTTGAGACTGGGTGGGAAAACATCTTGGCCTGGAGAGGGATGGGCACCACCAGGCTGTACTTGACCCAGACAAACCACAGAAAATGGTGCCCCTACAACCCGTGTGGTTAAGGGATCTAACGAACGAACCAACCAACCAACAGTTGTTAGCACATTAGCCTAACACGCAAAAGGTCCCCAGTTTGAGACTGGGTGGAAAAACATCTTGGCCTGGAGAGGGATGGGCACCACCAGGCTGTACTTGACCCAGACAAACCACAGAAAATGGTGCCCCTACAACCCGTGTGGTTAAGGGATCTAACGAACCAACATACCAACAGTTGTTAGCACATTAGCCTAACACGCAAAAGGTCCCCAGTTTGAGACTGGGTGGAAAAACATGTTGGCCTAGAGAGGGATGGGCGCCACCAGACTGTACTTGCCCCAGACACACTACAGGTGATGGTGCCCCCTACGACTAATGTTGTTAAGGTATCAACCAACCATCCAACCACCAGTTGTTAGCACATTGGCCTAACAGGTGCCCAGTTCGAGACTGGGTTGAAACACATGTTGGCCTGGAGAGGGATGGGCGCCACCAGACTGTACTTGCCCCAGACACACTACAGGTGATGGTGCCCCCTACGACTAATGTGGTTGAGGTATCAACCAACCAGCCAACCACCAGTTATTAGCACATTGGCCTAACACGCAAAAGGTACCCAGTTCGAGACTGGATGGAAACACATGTTGGCCTGGAGAGGGATGGGCACCACCAGGCTGTACTTGACCCAGTGTGGTTCAAGGATCTAACGAACCAACCAACCAACAGTTGTTAGCACATTGGCCTAACACGCTAAAGGTCCCCAGTTCGAGACTGGGTGGAAACACATGTTTGGCTACTCTACCCACTTCTGCCAATTTGTGAGAAATACAAGCCCATTATCAGATTCACTCAGGTACATATGCTGAGATCTAAAAACCCCATCGAAAAACAAACTATAAAAATTGTGATTTTGTGTTTGGGTTGTCACGGCAACATAAGAGGATGTTAGGGAAGATGCAAGAGTGCGGCAATGTGTTGGCTTGCATTGCTCATGAGCACAGTTTTAAACTAAAATATGAATCCAATGATGACTCACAACACGTGGTAAGCTTTCTCTCCTGGCTTTGATCTCCGGCAAAACGAACATCAAATTCGACAGAAACAAAATGAAAATAAATCCAAACAGCTTGCCAACCTCATTTTTGCCCTTCCATGTATTCCGTCACTCCCCAAGCCTCCACAGAACTTAGTCATTTTTTTCGTATTTAGTTTCTTTTGTCTTTTATTCGCATATTTGGTATCGGAGTAATCCAAAAGTAATTGAAAGTAATCCAGTTAAAGTAACCCTACCCAACCCTGATACTATGTGTGCGTATTTGAATGATTACTCGTATATTCAAAATGGAAAAATAGAAAACAGAAGTAGAAAAAACAGGTTTACCGTAAATTCTGGACTATAGAGCGCACCTGATTATAAGCCGCACCCACCACATTTTAAGAGGATAACTGCTTTTGTACTTACACAAGCCACACCTGTACATAAGCCGCATGCGCCCACATTAAAACATGTAACACAAACACAAAATTAACTCAAACCCGACTTTGAGTCCCGCAATTGTAACTGAATATGAAGTACACAGTCCAGAAACAACAGCAAATTGAACGTAAAATGATACCGGTACTTAAGATATGATGCAAACCTGCAGAGTAAGGGTCCTGTATATTGTATATTTCCAAAGGTATGGGTGGGAAAAATATATATCCACTATTGTCCGCTGCGTCCACAAACACGTCTCACCTTTACTCCACTTCCCGTCAGCCCCCGTTGTATCCGCCCCTTCATTTTGATTCGCCCGTGGAAAACATATCAGAATAAGTCTCTAAAATAAATACACTACAAAAATATACAGTTGCAAATACATATTATACATGGTTACACATATTTACAAAGAAAGACGGTACACCGAGAGAGTTTTCAAAGCTTTAATAATAGGATTATAACTTTCATCCCAAACCGTGCCTGTGAAGGGTAGCAAAACGCTACTAGGAACACGCTCGCAACACAAAGAAACGGGTCTGTTAGAAAAAAATACGGTACTTGTAAAAATCATGGTAAACCATGCTCATCTCCCTCCTTATAACTGACGTCATAAAAGTTGTCTTCCCCAGTATGGGAAAGAGACTTTGTCATATAGACGTTGTCCTACGCTCCTTTATTTAAAAACATGCTAGCAACACACTCGCATACTGAATATTCCACCGGTCTAAATCTTACCTTTTGTACCAGAGCGCCGCTGGCGGCTGTCAGAAAAAAATACATAATTTGGCCGCATCACTGAATAAGCCGCAGGGTTGAACATTTGGGAAAAAAGTAGCGGCTTATAGTCCGGAATTTACGGTAATTTCATCAGGATTATTTGTAACACAGGTGTCTGAGAAATAGTCAAGTCAAGTCATTTTTATATGTGACGCCCTTAATCACAAAGAGTCTCAAAGGGCTGCACAGGTTATTGCACAGACTATTATTTCTGACTATTATGACACCATCCCCTGATCTGGAACCAACATGAGGGCAAGGAAAAACTCAAAAACCTCAACATGAGGAAAACGAAGAAACCTTGAGAAGGGACCGCATATGTGGCATCCCCCTTAATAAATGCACAAATAACTACCGTATTTTCCGCACTATAAGGCGCACTTAAAATCTGTTTTTTTTTTTTAAAGCTGACTATGCGCCTTATAATCTGGTGCGCCTTATATATGGATCAATATTGAATTACAAGGTCTCGCAACTAAGAGAAGCAGCCACCGACTCCATTTTTCGCGTAGAAGAAGAACGTTTAATTTACCATAACAGTATCCGACGTTTTTTTGCGTGTTGACTAAATGGAGGAAAAGTAAAATGTTATGCCTTGCTGTTGTTCAAAGATGTTAAAGATGTGTCACAAAAATGCTTTACCTCAGAGAAAATAATAAAACGGCTGTTTATTCATTTTGGGAGTGAGTGGAGTTGTGGAAAGCTTGTTTGTTATCTATTAATAAAGTTTGACTGACCTGTCCGACTGTTTTGTTGACATTCCCTTTAGCGCGGCACCGTCTAATGGTTGTATAACGTAACTACAGCCTCTACTGTAGCGCCTTATAATGCGGTGCGCCTTATGTATGGAAAAACGTTTAATTATATATCATTCATTGAAGGTGCCCCTTATAATGCGGTGCGCCTTATGTATGGAAAATACAGTAAATCTAATTTATTTTACATTTCATGAATCATAAAGGGCAAACTGCATTTTTCAGCTCATACTGTGTAAAATACGATCACACAGAACGGAATCCACCCGTTACTAAACGTGGTTGAATAAGTAGCTTAATCCACTTGCCGTCCAATGAATAGTCTTAGAAAAAGACTCCACCTGAATCAGGGATCACTTTGTGGAGTAAGACATCTTTGTCCCGGGTTTTGGCTTTTGTCTCCGGACGAAAGCTTCAGCCGAATAATTAATACGTCATCTCGAGGGGCATTGTTGAGTATAGTGAAGGACCACCATTTTTCAAGTTGTCATTACGTTCCACCTTTGACCATTAGCTTTCAAGGAACAGGTCTATGGAGACCACACTTCTCCGCCTGGCCGCGTCCGAAGGAACTCTAAATCCTGGGGGATTGATGCTTCTGGAAGGAAATTCTAGAAAGGCTTGTTGGTTTTTGTCCTCTCCATTTGCTTTTCAGCGGTAGAGATGGCTCGGCTTTAACGCCTCGAATGGCTGGTCATGACCATGTGGCTTAGTTGGTTGGCAGAATTAATGCAAATACTGGTGCCATTTAAGTTTTGGTTTATGATGTTAGGGCAAAAAAACGCTATTACAAATGTAGTGTTTACTAAACTGTTCGAATTAGTTATCTGACTCCATGAACCAGTTTTATTTTCTTGAATAATAAGCTAAGTGAATTCCATCGAATTAGCCGAATTAGTCGAATTAGTTTTCGTCCAGCCTCTCTCCCGTTCTCCCTCGATCGATCTTCTGAAGTTCTTCCTCTGCCCACGCCTTTCCCCCAAGCTGGCGTGTCGGCTCCTCCCATGGGTGGGCCAGAGTCTCCCCAAGTGGATTCCACCTCGTCTCCTCTTAGTCTTCGTCGAGCCTCCCATTTCTCGTCTCTGCTCCCGTCTCTCTCTTCCCGTCTTCCGTCCTTTGTCTTTTTGACACGTCGGCGCATCGGCTCCTCCCCCATGGGCAGTCCAGGAACTCCCAACCTCGTCTGACCCGTGCGTCACGAAGGGCTTGAAAACGGTGTCAGGGACGAAAAAACGTGATATTCTTTACCTGTTTGGACATTTTAAAGCTAGTGTAAAATTTTGCTACTCTCTGCCGCCATCTCCTGGCCTCAGTCAGCTCATTAGTTCTGGGGGTTTGAATTGGCCTATTTAAAAGAGCTTGTCTTACTTTTATCTTGTCTGTCATTAACCGGAACAGGACGAGAACCCAAATGCGTGACGTTTCTCACACAAGCCTTTTATTTTACAGGAAAAGTCTACAGTTAGCCAATATTTTTTTAGCTCTCCCACACTTCAGAGGTCGTTTTAGACCCAACACACACGCTGACGTCCCTGGTTGTGAAGGGATCCTTGAACCGTAAACTATGTACCCTGTTAGGAATCAAACTATTAAAATGTATCGTTTACCAAATTGTTCGACTTAGTTATCTGATTCCATTAACCAAACATAACTTTAATTCACCTACCAATGCATGCTTGTTTCTTTTTTTCAAAAGACGGACAAGAGACTAGCATTTCCACATGGGGGCAGATTTAATTTCTTAAATAATAAACTAAGTGAATTCCATCAAATTAGCCGAATTAGTCGAATTAGTCTTCGTCCAGCCTCTCTCCCGTTCTCCCTCGATCGATCTTCTGAAGTTCTTCCTCTGCCCACGCCTTACTCCCAAGCTGGCGTGTCGGCTCCTCCCATGGGCGGGCCAGAGACTCCCCACGTGGACTCCACCTCGTCTCCTCGATGTCTGGACACCGGGCGATTATCAAATCAGTGCCTGGCCTTCTCCTTCCTGTGGTTTGCAATAGTCTGTGGTCTGTGCAGCTTTTTGAGACTGTCCCTTCTCAAGGTTTCTTTGTTTTCCTCATGTTAAGGTTTTTGAGTTTTTCCTTCCCCTCATGGAGGTTTTAGATCAGGGGATGGTGTCATAATAGTCTGTAGTTTGCAATAGTCTGTGGTCTGTGCAGCTTTTTGAGACTGTCCCTTCTCAAGGTTTCTTTGTTTTCCTCATGTTGAGGTTTTCGAGTTTTTCCTTGCCCTCATGGAGGTTTTAGATCAGGGGATGGTGTCATAATAGTCTGTAGTTTGCAATAGTCTGTGGTGTGTGCAGCTTTTTGAGACTGTCCCTTCTCAAGGTTTCTTTGTTTTCCTCATGTTGAGGTTTTTGAGTTTTTCCTTCCCCTCTTGGAGGTCTTAGATCAGGGGATGGTGTCATAATAGTCTGTAGTTTGCAATAGTCTGTGGTCTGTGCAGCCCTTTGAGACTTTCCCTTCTCAAGGTTTCTTTGTTTTCCTCATGTTGAGGTTTTTGAGTTTTTCCTTCCAATCATGGAGGTTTTAGATCAAGGGATGGTGTCATCATAGTCTGTAGTTTGCAATAGTCTGTGGTCTGTGCAGCCCTTTGAGACTGTCCCTTCTCAAGGTTTCTTCATTTTCCTCATGTTGAGGTTTTTGACTTTTTCCTCCCCCTCATGGAGGTTTTAGATCAGGGGATGGTGTTACAATAGTTTTTGATTTGCAATAGTATGTGAGTCCTGTTATCAACAGACCATCGCATTCGGAACGTTGTGACCTGTCATTGAACTTAAGCCTTCTCTGTGAAAAATCTTCATCGCATTCAATAAATGTAACTTGTATAAAATCCTTTATAGTAAACTGAATAAAATCCTTCAACCCTCATTAGAGAACCACCGCCTTCGAAGAGGTACCTTGTAAATCACAAGCTGTCTTTCCCTTTTAACTTGAAATCAATCAATCTAACAAACACCGCCGTACATATCAATTAAAACCGAACGTCGAGTGCTCATGCATAATTGATTCACCACAAAAAAAAAACCCGCTCCGGCGTATTTCTTCCCTGAAGCCTTGACATTACGACGGACACTCCTGACAAAGTCCCTTTCGAGCACATTCCGGTATCTCGCCTCCTTCTTGTCAGCGTGTTTTCTTTTTGAAAAGGTTGGCTTAGTCGAGTGATACGCAGCCGGGCTCAGTCAGTTTCACGCTGCGTGTTTGCAAAATGCAGCAAAACACCAGCCGAGGATTTCACAAGTGACTGTTAAGGGAAACCTCCATCTATCAAACCTTGATGATTCCCCGGGATGCGGGCCTCAAAGCGGAACGGCGGCTTTAGATCCCACCTGAAATATTTTCCCCGTCTAATTTTTCATGCTCGGATTTGCTTTATAAACGAATACAAGGTATGAAAAAAGAAGTGTGCTGAAACACGGGAGAGCGTTTTATTTCCCTCTCCACTATGGAGATGTTCATCACTGTGTCCTTCACACTCTATTTGTTTCCTTTCATGCTGATAGGAGGACGCGTTTTTATTTGATTTTGTGCAATCACACACTAAGCTAGCCTCTATTGACTTATTGACTAGTTTTTTATCTTGGGATATCATTCGCTGGTCAGGGTTGGGTAGGGTTACTTTAACTGGATTACTTTCAATTACTTTTGGATTACTCCAATACCAAATATGCTCATAAAAGACATTTTGTTTCTGTCGCGTTTTACGTTCGTTTTGACGGAGATCAAAGAGATCAAAGCCAGGAGAGAAAGCTTACCACGTGTTGTGACTCATCATTTGATTCATATTTAGTTTCTTTTGTCTTTTATGAGCATATTTGGTGTTGGAGTAATCCGAAAGTCATTGAAAGTAATCCGGTTAAAGTAACCCTACCCAACCCTGTCGATGGTGAGGCTTGTCTCAGGGAATAGTCAGGATTGAGACGCTCTCAAGTCAAGTTTATTTGTGACGCCCTTAATCACAAAGAGTCTCAAAGGGCTGCACAGACCACAGATTATTGCAAACTACAGACTATTATGACTCCATCCCCTGATCTAAAACCTACATGAGGGCAAGGAAATACTCAAAAACCTCAGGATGAGTCAAGTCATGTTTATTTGTGACGCCCTTAATCACAAAGAGTCTCAAAGGCCTGCACAGACCACAGATTATTGCAAACGACAGACTATTATTACACCTGATCTAAAACCTCCATGAGGGCAAGGAAAAACTCAAAAACCTCAACATGAGGTAGATGAAGAAACCTTAAGAAGGGACGGAATGAAAGGGCTGCACAGACCACAGATTATTGCAAACCACAGACTATTATTTCAGCATCCCTGATCTAAAACCTACATGAGGGCAAGGAAATACTCAAAAACCTCAGGATGAGTCAAGTCATGTTTATTTGTGACGCCCTTAATGACAAAGAGTCTCAAAGGGCTGCACAGACCACAGATTATTGCAAACTACAGACTATTATGACTCCATCCCCTGATCTAAAACCTACATGAGGGCAAGGAAAAACTCAAAAACCTCAACATGAGGTAAATGAAGAAACAGTGGCTCAGGAGGTAGAGCGCTCATCTTGGGATCAAGGGATCCCAGTTCGAATCTCGGCTCGTCCGTGTTACATGTCGAAGTGTCCTTGGGTAAGACACTGAACCCCTAATACCCCCAATAAGCAGGTTAGCGCCTTACATGGCTGCACGGCCGCTATTGGGAAATGTGAAGCATGTTGTAAAGCGCTTTGGGAAGTCTTTGACCTGAAATTCAAATAAAAAATCCACAAAAAAACAAACGTCTGATGGAAAGTTTCCAACTCATGCACTGAATTCTCAATGGCGTGTTCTGCTGGTAACAATTAAATAAACACTCGGAGATATCGACCCGCCTTAGAAGCCTCCTGACCTGTTTGTTCTTTGAAAATCTTCGCACCCTTCTCATTAAATCCAGCTCCAGGCCCCTCGCTGTCCAAACAGTACAAGAATAATTTGGGGAAACACCGGCCTTTATGTATTATTCAAGCTCTTTGTTAATATTGCATGGATTGACTGCACACTTAGATAGTGTCTTTGAGATGCTTGTTCTGAATTCTTCTGTCTAATTGGCCGGAGGTGCTAGCCTCCCGTCCGCCAGTCTGTTTCTAAGAGACGAAGTCTCATCTCTCATCTCATTTGCTACACTGCTTATCCTCAGTAGGGTCGCGGGTGTCCCAGCAATCATCGGGCAGTGGGCAGGGGACACCCTGAACTGGTTGCCAGCCAATCACAGGGCACACTGGGACAGACAACTCATTCACACCTAGGGACAATTTGGACCGGCCGATTCACCTGAAATGCATGTTTTTTGGAATGTGGGAGGGAACCGGAGTGCCCGGAGGAAACCCACGCAAGCACGGGGAGAACATACAAACTCCGCACAGGAAGTCTGGAGCTGGATTTGAACCCACGCAGGAGGTTCCCACATGCGCTAACCACTGCGCCGCCGTGCTGCCCAGAGAGACAAAGTCGCCACGTGAAATAATACCGAGTCTTGTTTATGAGCGAAAGTGGGTCGAAAAACAGCAAAGCAGAGCGGGACGGGCCTTGTTCGATCCAGAACAACAAAAACAACAGACGCTGGAGCTTGAATTGAGCATGTGAGAGGAAGGGCATCTCACACTTAGACTCTCTCAGCCAGACATTTTGCATCACATTTACTTATTCAGCCTTACAATCTTTTAACAGCAAGTTGTAGTTTTCATATTTTGTCAAGCACATTTTTCAATGAAATGAAATGATCCGCATTTATATAGCGCTTTTCAAGTCAATGACTTCCCCAAGCGCTTTACAGTGTGCTTCACATTTCCCAATTGCGGCCTTGTATTGCAGCCATTTAAGGCGCTAACCTGCCTATTGGGGGTATTGGGGGTTCAGTGTCTTACCCAAGGACACTTCGACATGTAACACGGACGAGCCGGGATTCGAACTGGGATCCCTTGATCCCAAGACGAGCGCTCTACCTCCTGAGCTACTGCCGCTCCCTTTAAACCAAAGGACTAGATAAAAAATTAGACCGAATTGATTGAATGTTGAATTTTATGAAAAAATCACATCTATTTCAGTGAACCTAATTGGACCCACAGCCAACATTTCCATAGAGGTCAAATCTAGGTGTGAATGAGCAAGCGAATTGTCTGTCCCTGTGTGCCCTGCGACTGACTGGCGACCAGTTTAGGGTGTCCCCTGCCCTCTGCCCGGAGATAGCTGGGATGGGCTCCAGCACTCCCGTGACCCTACTGAGGATAAGCGGTGCAGATGGATGGATGGATGGATGTATTCATAAGGCAGCACGGCGGGGCAGTGGTTAGCACGTGTGTGGCACAGTTCGGAGATCATGAGATCAAACCTCCTGTGTGGAGTTTGCATGTTCTCCCCGTGCTTGCGTGGGTTTTTACCCGAGCACTCCGGTTTCCTCCCACATTCCTAAAACATGCGTGTCAGGTTCATTGGCCGGTTCTCATCCTCCCTAGGTGTGAATGAGCGAGTGAATGGTTGTCTGTCTCTATGTGTCCTGCGACTGACTGGCGACCAGTTGAGGGTGTCCCCTGCCCACTGCCCGGAGATAGCTGGGATGGGCTCCAGCACCCCCGCGACCCTACTGAGGATAAGCGGTGCAAAAAAATGGATGGATGGATATATTCATAAGGCAGCACGGCGGCGCAGTGGTTAGCACGTGTGTTGCACAGTTCTGAGATCATGAGATCGAACTTCCTGTGTGGAGTTTGCATGTTCTCCCCATGCTCCAGGCACTCCGGTTTCCTCCCACCTTCCAAAAACATGCATGTCAGGTTAATTGGCCAGTCCAAATTGTCCCTAGGTGTGAATGCCCACTGCCTGGAGATACCTGGAATGGGCTCCAGCACCCCCGCGACCCTACTGAGGATAAGCGGTGCAAAAAAATGGATGGATGGATATATTCATAGGGCAGCACAGCGGCGCAGTGGTTAGTGTGTGTGCGGCACAGTTCTGAGATCATGAGATCGAACCTTCTGTGTGGAGTTTGCATGTTCTCCCCATGCTCCAGGCACTCCGGTTTCCTCCCACCTTCCAAAAACATGCATGTCAGGTTAATTGGCCGGTCCAAATTGTCCCTAGGTGTGAATGAGTAAATGCCCATGGGTATGACTGAGCGAGCGAATTGTCTGTCCCTGTGTGCCCTGCGACTGTCTGGCAACCAGTTGAGGGTGTCCTCTGCCCACTGCCTGAAGATACCTGGAATGGGCTCCAGTACCCCCGCGACCCTACTGAGGATAACCGGTGCAGATATAGGATGGATGTATGTATTCATAAGAATGAATTAACCACAGGATGGTTGCAACGCCGACGCCTTAGCTCGAAAATGTGTCAGCTGAAGATCCCTGCCTAGAAAGTCGAGCAGCCCTACTAATTCGGCGTCACAGGAAGCTCCCGGCAGACATTTCCTAAAAGATCTCCCGGAATCATTAAGAGTCATCCAGGCATCTCCCTCAGTCGCATTGCAAAAGACCCTCCCCCTCTTTTCAGCACCTGCAAGAACATCTTTCCCGAGCCGCCTTCAAACAACTCTCGGAAGCGGCGGCTCACGGATGACAATGCGCTCGCTTTGCCATCAAGGAGACGAAGGTAGAATTTCTCGTCCCAATAATCTCCCGTCAGTTTTACCTCGGCAGAGCAGAAACGTTGGAACGAGTTGGATGAAACGGAGCGGAACGCAATACGGAATCCGATCATAAAAGATCGTAAATGCTGTATTCACTTTGTTTGACGTTCGGAATAGTATGCGGTAAATTGTACCGTAGATTCCGGACTATAGAGCGCACCTGATTATAAGCCGCACCCACCACATTTTAAGAGGAAAACCGATTGTGTACATACACAAGCCGCACCTGTATATAAGCCGCATGCGCCCACATTAAAAAAATGTAACACAAACACAAAATTAACCCAAACCCGACTTTAAGTCCCACGATTGAAACTGAATGTCCTTCATAAAAGTCCAAAAATCACAGCCGGCAAAATGAACGGAAAATGATACCGGTACTTAAGGTTTGATGCAGACCTGCAGAGTCCGGGTCCCGTTGAAAGTAATCCAAGGAAAAAAGTGTATATTTCCAAAGGTAAGGGTGGGAAAAATATATATCCACTATTGTCCGCCGCGTCCACCAACAGGTCTGTCTGTTCCTTACCTTTACCGGTCCACTACTTCCCGTCACCCCGCGTTTGTTTCGCCCCTTCTTTTTTATTCGCCCGTGCAAAACATATCATAATGAATGTTTGAAATAAATACATTACAAAAATATACAGTTGCAAATACATATTATACATGGTTACACATATTTACAAAAAAAGACGTTTTAAGCCCGAACCGACCTGAATTCTGGGTGGACTTGGGCTCGGGCTTACGATCTTACCGCTAGCAAGAAAAAAACGTTCTAAATTGGATTTCCGCTGGCATGTTTCTACCTATGTAACATACCTCTACTGGTAAAACCTCATTTCCTCGAAATGTTTGCTGTACAAATTGGACCAAGACCGCTATTCATCTATTTTAACGCACGACTTGCTTAGAGATGGACCGAACACTCGGAACGAAAATGTCCGTCCCTGCGTCTCGTGTTCACTCGTGAATGAAGGGCAGAAAATGTGTGGAGTTGGTTCGCCTGTTTGTGACAAAAGCCGAAGAAAAGGGAAGCGCTTTCTACAACTGTGTCACTCAAGTGATTCCCAGGGGTGTACAGAAATTCTTGTACATGCCTTTCGTTAAAACTCAGTTCCTACCCGCAAAGGTGAAAAATTACCAGGCTTTACAGATTATTGCAAACTACAGACTATTATTTCAGCATCCCCTGATCTAAAACCTAAATGAGGGCAAGGAAAAACTCAAAAACCTCATCATGAGGAAAATGAAGAAACCTTGAGAAGGAACAGTCTCAAAAGGTTGCACAGACCATCACAGACTACAGACTATTATTTCACCATTCCCTGATCTAAAACCTACATGAGGGCAAGGAAAAACTCAAAAACCCCAGCATGAGGAAAATGAAGAAACCTTGAGAAGGAACAGTCTCAAAAGGTTGCACAGACCATCACAGACTACAGACTATTATTTCACCATCCCCTGATCTAAAACCTACATGAGGGCAAGGAAAAACTCAAAAACCTCAAGTCAAGTCAAGTCCTGTTAATTTTCTTGGCCCTTAATCACAAGGAGTCTCAAAGGGCTGCACAGACTATTGCGAACTACAAATTATTATGACATCATCCCCTGATCTAAAACCTACATGAGGGCAAGGAAAAACTCAAAAACCTCAACATGAGGAAAATGAAGAAACCTTGAGAAGGAACAGTCTCAAAAGGTTGCACAGACCATCACAGACTACAGACTATTATTTCACCATTCCCTGATCTAAAACCTACATGAGGGCAAGGAAAAACTCAAAAACCCCAGCATGAGGAAAATGAAGAAACCTTGAGAAGGAACAGTCTCAAAAGGTTGCACAGACCATCACAGACTACAGACTATTATTTCACCATCCCCTGATCTAAAACTTACATGAGGGCAAGGAAAAACTCAAAAACCTCAAGTTAAGTCAAGTACTGTTAATTTTCTTGGCCCTTAATCACAAGGAGTCTCAAAGGGCTGCACAGACTATTGCGAACTACAAATTATTATGACATCATCCCCTGATCAAAAACCTACACGAGGGCAAGAAAAAACTCGAAAACCCCAGCATGAGGAAAATGAAGAAACCTTGAGAAGGGACAGTCTCAAAAGGTTGCACAGACCACAGATTATTGCAAAACACAGACTATTATGACAGCATCCCCTGATCTAAAACCTACATGAGGGCAAGGAAAAACTCGAAAACCTCAACATGAGGAAAATGAAGAAACCTTGAGAAGGGACAGTCTCAAAGGGCTGCACAGACCACAGACTATTATGACACCATCCCCTGATCTAAAACCTACATGAGGGCAAGGAAAAACTCGAAAACCTCAACATGAGGAAAATGAAGAAACCTTGAGAAGGGACAGTCTCAAAAGGTTGCATAGACCATCACAGACTACAGACTACAGACTATTATTTCACCATCCCCTGATCTAAAACCTACATGAGGGCAAGGAAAAACTCAAAAACCTCAAGTCCAGTCAAGTCCTGTTAATTTTCTTGGCCCTTAATCACAAGGAGTCTCAAAGGGCTGCACAGACTATTGCGAACTACAAATTAATATGACATCATCCCCTGATCTAAAACCTACACGAGGGCAAGGAAAACTCAAAAACCCCAGCATGGGGAAAATGAAGAACCCTGCGAGTTTAAGTTTGAAGCCTTAAATGGCAAAAAAAGGACAAAAAATGTATTGAGTTTTCAGTAGGCACCATATTTTTTTGTGTTGTTTATAAATAACCGAAAAATTTTCCCTCTTACAACAAAACACCGTGGGGAGAAGTGAGTATCAGGTGTCAAAATTCACACCTCACTTCCATTAGATCCAGGACTGATTCCGCATCGATATTCTCTATACCAAGCGGTGACCCAGAATTAGGTCAGGTTACACAGAACACAAGTGAGGTGTCAAACTTCACACTCAAAAGAAAAAGAAGGAAATTGAACTTCATGTCAAATGTCACTCTTGTGTTATTTCCAACACCACGAAAATTTCGCACAATGAGGCCTAAAAAAAGCCCATGTGTCATATTTCACACCTTTGTCCTTCTCTTTCCTTTAAAAGGACACTGTGTGTCATGGTTTGGCGCCTGCAGTCCATCCCCTTCTCAGAGAGAACATATCCAGTTCCTCCCTTTTTCTCTCCACTCCCCGGTCCACGTGTTCCCAATCATGATTAGCAAACCATCTGCTTTAAATGCTCCAGGCTTCCCATCCGTGTTGTTGAGTCGTCGATGCATTCTTCTGAAAACTTTCCCGCTCCTTCGCAAACAACCAGTCTTCATCTCCAGACATTCCTAAGGTGTTCTCCTTAAGATATTCCTCTCAAAATATTTTTCTCAAGATATTTTTCACAAGGTACTTTTCTCAAGGCATTTCCCTTCGAGACAATCGCTGCAATGTGTACTGCAATCAAAAACGAGTGCTAGAAAAACCAAAGGAAGAATACAAATGACAGAGACCCTAAGTAATGAAACCACATACATTTTCTTCTCATTTTTTTCAGTTTTTCGTTTTGAGACTGAAACAAAACCCAAACTTAAAGAGATTGTAAATTTCCACTTGGGGAACAAGCCCTTGTCCAAGCTGGTTAAGGCAGAAACTGAAATTAAAATGCTCAAGGGCACTTCTGTCGACAAAACAAAGCACAACTGAAATAATAAGAAACTGAATTCAAAAGACCACTCACCACTTCGTTCTTTGGTTATTGCTGGTTCACTCCCTTGTCATGGATTTTAATGTGTCGTAAGGCAGACAGCACACAGCAAATGCTATCACAAGGGCAGGTCACGGAGGGATTTGTGTGTTGGGTGAGCAGGCAGCATGGCAACTGCTACCCTTTAGCAGCTAGTTCCATTGAAAACAATTTATCAATTAATACAGACTCGTAGGAACCATTAAACAGATTAATGCTACATTTGAGACTCTTGTACTTTAATTATTAAGAAACCTGGCTCAATTCAAGGTTACCCGTTGCCAGAGTGCAGCTAGCCAGCTGCTTTTTAAATCGCTTTTTTGCACTGAAATGACAAAACCTTAGGTTTTGTTTAACTTTTGTATGATGATAATGCTCTGTTTTTACTTGTAGATCTATAATTCCTATTTTGTCACTGTAATATATTCCTATGCTGTATTGATGTCATCTTGAGAGAAGTTAAACCCTTGAGGGCTTCCCAATGACCGTTATTGTCACGGTTGCCATGGCACCCAATTGGCCCTGCCCGTGTGGCGCCGGCTGCGGCTCGTTGACGGATCGGCTTTCCTTCTATTTAAGCTCACTGCTCTCACTCAGCCTTTGTCAGTCCGTCAACGAACCTTTGCCCCGCAAGACGTAGTTTTGACTCATTCCTGTTCCCTGTTGGTATTTACTGTCCGGTATTGTTCCCGTTTATTTTTCCATCCATCCATCCATTATCTGCACCACTTATCCTCAGTAGGGTCGCGAAGGTGCTGAAGCCCCACCCCAGCTATCTTCAGGCAGTGGGCAGGGGACACCCTGAACTGGTTGCCAGCCAGTCGCAGGGCACACAGGGACAGACAACTCACTAGCCCATTCATACCTAGGGACCATTTGAACCGGCCAATTAACCTGACATGTATGTTTTTGGAAGGTGGGAGAACATGCAAACTCCACAGAGTAGGTTTGATCTCGTGACCTCAGAACCGTGCCGCACACGCGCTAACCAATGCGCCGCCGTGCTGCCTCAGTTTATCTTTGTCCTGTTTAATATCGATCTCCAGTTTCATTCCCGTCTAGTTTGTCCGGTTTAATTCCGATATCCTGTTTCGATATCAACCCTGTCTGTCCCGTCCTGCCCGGTATCAACCCTATCTGTCCGATATCTGCTCGGGCAATTTGTATCGAATGATGACTCAGAACACGTGGTAAGCTTTCTCTCCTGGCTTTGATCTCTTTGATCTCCGGCAAAACGAACATCAAATGCCACAGAAACAAAATGAAAATCAATCCAAACAGCTTGCCAACATCATTTTTGCCGTTCCATGTGTTCCGTTACTCCCCAAGCCTGCGCAAAATTTAGTCATTTTATAAAAAAAGTGTGATGATGAGATAAATGCGAATGCCTTTTCCTATGTCATTTTCCGCACTACTGCGATTCGGGTTTGATTCTTATTGCATCAAATGTGGATTAAATGTGATTGGTGGCATTTGTCGACTATCCACTGTAATTTACCGCAATGAAACAAAATGTGCGTATACACCAGGGTTAGTACGGGTACTTGAAATCCTTGAAAATGCTTGAATTTACATTTACATTTTTTGTTCTATTCCCCCCCCTTTACATTTTAAGTGAATTGCTTGTAAGTGCTTGAAATTGTTTCCATTTTTATTGGCAGTCTGACTTATTAGACCACACATTTAATAACACTTCTGCCTTCTCTTTGCCATTGCATTTCTTCTTCCCTCGTGATTAACGGCAACTGGCATTTGTTTGTATGCAGGGTAGGGTAGGGTTACTTTAACTTGATTACTTTCAATGTCTTTCGGATGACTCCAATACCAAATATACTCATAAAAGATAAAATAAACAAAATATGAATCAAATGATGACTCACAACATGTGGTAAGCTTTCTCTCCTGGCTTTGATCTCTGGCAAAACGAACATCTAATGACACAGAAACAAAATGAAAATCAATCCCAACAGCTTGCCAACATCATTTTTGCCGTTCCATGTGTTCCGTTACTCCCCAAGCCTGCACAAAATGGAGTCATTTGAATCCTATTTAGTTTCTTGTCTTTTATTAGCATATTTGGTATTGGAGTAATCCAAAAGTCATTGAAAGGAATCCAGTTAAAGTAACCCTACCCAACCCTGCTTATCGAGAAGAAAAAAACTGCAGCTGTCTTCTGTTCTCCTCAAGAGCTCGCGAAATGAAAGTTTTGGCACTTTTGAGCACCATCAAGGGGGTGCGCAATTAAAGGGTTGATGTTAAAACGTAGCACTTTTACAGATAAGGATAAGAGCGCGATCGTTTGATCTCTTTTTACGTGAGAAGTCAAGACGTACGAAATAAAGGTTCTTCTGACTTGATTCATGTTTTGTATTTTCCATGAAAAAAGGAACAGTCTTGTTTTTTACAATCTCTGATTTGCCTCTTCACCGAATTGATTTGAATAATTTTTATTGTCATTGATATCAACATTGTATGCGACGAGATTAGACATGGCACTCCAGGATGAATGTTCCCTCTAAGCTGCGTGTGTGCGCAATTGCGCACTACTTAGAGCTTTTCCGCGCACAAGAAAATCTAGCCAGCTCCCAAAAATCAGGGCTCGAAATTGATCATTAAGAAGCCAATTAAGTCAAAGTTACAGTGCATAAAGGTAAAATGTCAAAGTTGAGTAAAGTCAGTAGAGTTTTTCGAGAACCGGCTTCTTCGGCTCGGCTCACTAAAAAGAACCGGCTCTTTCGGGTTCCAAACGAACGCTGAGTTTCCGGCAATGCAAAATTATTTTTCTCTTTTGAATGAATTGACTCATCTACTATTGCAAAGGTTGTACGGCCTACAAACGTCGTTTGTTCTTACAAGTCGTTCACAAGATATCCATTTCTTTTTATTTCTTGAAATATTTTGTCGCATAATATTAACATTTTTGGGGGCTTTTTGAGTCGGTTGTAAGATACAGAACTGTACTTAATCACAATTTTTTAGTGGAAGTACAATGTTGGCAACAAGATTGACTTCACATAAATTATTTGAATGCAACACAAACTTTTTCTTTTTTTTTCAGTGTTTTTTTCTACTTTTTTGTTATTTTTTTCTTTTTGTTCTCTATTTTCTTTTTTCCTACATTCCTTTCTTTTTTTTCTGGCTTTTTTTCCTTAATTTTTCCTTCTTTTTTTCTCTTCCTTTTGTTTCTTTTTTCTCCGCTTTTCACTCCTTTTTCATTTTGGTATTTTTTTTCTTTTTTGTTCTATACCCCCTTCCTTTAAGTCATGTTCTATATAATTTTACATCATATTTGGTGATGTTGGGATTAAAGAAGCAAAAACAACCCGAAGAGCCGTTTAGGACCCAAAAGAGCCGGTACTTTTTAGTGAGCCGAGCCGAAGAAGCCGGTTCCCGACAAACTCTACTAACTTTACTCAACTTCGTTCTACATAGACTCGACTTCAAAATACCGCATTTAGGACACAACGTCGGGGGAACCCGTGTATTTTTACCTTCATGCACTGTAACTTTGACTAAAGTCGCTTCTTAATTAGTCATTTTGAGCCCTGAATTTTGTGCGCTGAGAATGTGCGCGCAGCTTAGAGGGAACACTGCATCCTAATAATTAATTTTCACCCTGTCACCATCTTGGCATCCTCAGTCCTATTTCCCTCCAACATATGCTGACCCACCTGTCTCACGCATGGCCACTCTGTTTTAATCAAAGCTACTAAAATGTCCAATCTATATAATCCACTTAGGACCTACTCGCGTCCCCGCTCTATGACTTCACAATCCTGAGGTTCTGGCCCCGCAGTTATCGACTGATCGTCGCCGCCATGACGGTAAAATCAGATATCAGAACAAATTACCTTTTACCGTGGGATCACTGGAAGTCGTTTCAACCCCTGACAATTTCAATAAATCATAGGAGCGGATGCCGTAATTTCCGGCAGGTCATTAAAACGACTGATGTCGTACTTGAAATGTGTTTTAATTGGATAATTCCAATCATAATGGATGTAGGATCACGCTGGTTTTGGTCAGGGTTGGGTAGAGTTACTTGAACTGGATTACTTTCAATGACTTTTGGATTACTCCAATACCCAATATGCTAATAAAAGACAAAAGAAACTAAATATGAATAAAATGATGACTCACAACACGTGGTAAGCTTTCTCTCCCGGCTTTGATCTCTTTGATCTCCGGCAAAACTAACATAAAATGCAGGTTTGGGTAGGGTTACTTTAACTGGATTACTTTCAATGACTTTTGGATGACTCCAATAGCAAATATGCTAATAAAAGACAAAAGAAACTCAATATGAATCAAATGATGACTCACAACACGTGGTAAACTTTCTCTCCTGGCTTTGATCTCTTTGATCTCCGGCAAAACGAACATCAAATCCGACAGAAACAAAATGAAAAGAAATCCAAACAGCTTGCCAACATCAAATTTAGTAATTTGATTCCTATTTAGTTTCTTTTGTCTTTTATTAGCATATTTGGTATTGGAGAAATCCAAAAGTTATTGAAAGTAATCAAGTTAAAGTAACCCTAGCCAACCCTGGTAACAATGAAAAGAAAGGTATATTCTATTCTATCTATGTAGGCTGCTTTTCAACCAAAAACGAGTGCTAAATGCACAAGGAAGAATACAAACTATGGGGACTCAAAGTGACCAAAACATAACCAAATGTTACCCTCAATTTTTTGGCCTGGTTTTTCACGATCACACTGGATTTCTTCAGGGAAAAAAATAAAACTTGGCTATAAACAAGGTGTACAATCCCTGGAGTTTGTTACTAAGTAATCTAGGTAATAAATAAAGTACTTTTTAAATGAAGTACTACAAACTAAGAAATGATCTGAAATGAAATGATCTGCATTTATATAGCGCTTTTCAAGTCAATGACTTCCCAAAGCGCTTTACATTGTGCTTCACATTTACCAATAGCGGCCGTGATCTGTGCAGCCATGTAAGGCTCTAACCTGCTTATTGGGGGTATTGGGGATTCAGTGTCTTACCCAAGGAAACTTCGGCATGTAACACGGACGAGCCGGGATTCTAACTGGGATCCCTCAATCCTAAAACGATCGCTCTACCTCCTGAGCTACTGCCGCCCCGGCTGTTTCCAGTTTTTTTGCCCAACACTGTTCACCAACCAGGGTTGGGTAGGGTTACTTCAACTGGATTACTTTCAATTACTTTTGGATTACTCCAATACCAAATATGCTAATAAAAGACAAAAGGAACTAAATATGAATCAAATGACTACATTTTGTGCAGGCTTAGGGAGTAACGGAACACATGGAACGGCAAAAATGATGTTGGCAAGCTATTTGGATTGATTTTCATTTTGTTTCTCTCGCATTTTATTTTTAGTTTTGCCGGAGATCAAAGAGATCAAAGCCAGGAGAGAAAGCTTACCACGTGTTGTGAGTCATCATTTGATTCATATTTAGTTTCTTTTAATCCGAAAGTCATTGAAAGTAATCCAGTGAAAGTAACCCTACCCAACCCTGAGTATTAGCAAGACAACAGCAATTCAAGACACCCTTTTAAGTTTTGGTGGTGAACCCATTTTTGGGGAGGAAGGAGGCAGCAATGCTCAAAAAGAGAGATTTCATTTAATAACAGACATGAGGTACAAAGTAACAAGCAGACAAGGGTTCACAAAACAAGAAAATGTCCAAACCGGAAACAAATACCAACACTGGAACTGGAAAATGCATGGAACAAAGTAACAACGTAACAACAAAACCAATGTGTTGTGATAAGACACACCTGTACTCAGTTCAAACCCCGGTTGGGGCTCTCTGGTGGTTGGAGGTGTAGGAGACCCTAATACTTCCTTTTTTATAATGGAGTTTTACTTATCTCTTGATGTTTTGATTCAAAAAGAGGACCTCATTCATAAGTTAAGGGAAGTGATATGTTTATCGTAATGTAGACACTCAAAAAGGGAAGAGAAGACATCAATGGATATAGAATAGAAGAATAGTTTTTACTTTTATTGTCGTTCTTTTTAACCATGCACACAGAACGAAATGTCGATACACCTGACCCGTACAGTTAAACTGTAGCGAGCCGATGCATTTAACAACAGACTGAGGTACAAAGTAACAAGCAAACAAGGGTTCACAAAACAAGGAAATGTCCAAACCAGAAACAAATACCAACACTGCAACTGGAAAATCTGTGGAACAAAGTAACAACGTAACAACTAAACCAGTGTGTTGTGATTAGACACACCTGTACTCAGTTCAAACCCCGGTTGGGTTTCTCTGTGGTAGGAGGTGTAAGAGACCCTAATACTTATCTATTGATGTTTTTATTTAAAAAATAGGAGCAATTGGACCTCATTTATAAGTTAAGGGACGTGATATATATATCGTTAAGTAGACACTCAAAAAGGGAAGAGAAGACATCAATGGATATTGAGCTTTAACGTTGACATTTCTTATTTTCCAAACAAACGATTTTCAGACGGATGATGTAACCGTGACACCCGTGGTCGAGAACCGTTGCTATGGAATCGCAACCGCCATTTGAGGAAAACACAATATAATAATATTGTTCTATGGGTTTTTCTGTAATCAGTTGACAGGGGCCACTCAGTTACGCTAAAGCCCGAACGTCATTCATTGTTATTGTTTCGCAGCGTGCCGGCTTGTTGATGTCTCCCCAGCACATCTAAATGCAAATGTCGCTTTCTTTATGTTCGGAACAGGATGTCCATCATCTTGATGAGCGCCGCTCGCTTATGAACCTCCCCGAATCACTTCGGAGTCTTTACCAAAATATTTGTGTCGTATTGCCACGTTTCAAGCTTCAGACTTAAAGCAAACAAAAATGCAGACATTTTCTAAGAATCATGAAGTGAAAACCGATTGAATTCAACTTTTTATATCCGATTCAGAGCGAAAACACGGAAAAGTAGGTGTTGCAAAAGTATTGGCCCCTTATTCTCTCAGCTCAGCTAACTCCGGAAGTTCGCTAAAGACTTCTGAATCATCCAATGTTGACCTAAATGACAAACTATGACAAACAGTGTGCACCTATTCCCAGGGTTGAGTAGGGTTACTTGAACTGGATTACTTTCAATTACTTTTGGATGACTCCAATACCAAATATGCTAATAAAAGACAAAAGAAACTAAATATGAATAAAATGACAAAATGTTGTGCAGGCTTGGGGAGTAACGGAATACATGGAACGGCAAAAAAAACGGGACAGAGAGACAAAAAACCGTGGTCGGGATCGGAAACGAGTTGAAAGCCAGGAGAGGAGAGTAGACGTGGTCAGGATCAAAAAACGGGTTGAAGCAGGCGAGCAAAAAACAGGTGGGAGTCAGGCTCGAAAAAGGCTTACCTCTTGTTAACTGAGGTTCGCAGACGGACTGACAACGGGTGACAGAACGGAGCGGGTTTGAATAGGGACAGGGAGCCAATCAGAGTCCGAGGCAGGTGATTCGCATCGGTAATCACGACAGTTGTACAAAGTAGGGGGCCAATAGTTTTGCAAAGCCTATTTTTTTCAATGATCTAATTGTTATCCTAACTGAAATTGATGAATACATTTTGTTTCTCGTATGTTGCTGATTCTAAAGATATGTATATAGGTATTCATCTATAAGTTTAAAACCTAAAAGCTGGCACAATATGACAAAAAGTTCTCAGGGGGGCAATACTTTCGCTAGACACTCATCCTTTGTCACAGAGGGGCACATTAGATTCTTTTTAGTGTTTAGTGAATAGCGCACATAGCCCATCTGTGTGATGCATTCACATCCCCCCCAAAAAAGTGGAAATTCTACCTTTGGTGGACAAGATGGGGGAATCTGACGGAGCGAATTTGTCCCATTAGGGTGCTTCAAAAATAAATCCTGTTCCTGTTGGTTCTTTGCTCCTAACTGGCAGTTTCCGTCCCACGCTTGTGCTAGCTAAATGCTCGATAGAAATACACAGGGTAGTCTGTGTCTGAGATATTTTCTGAAATTGTAGATGTATGTCCCTGTTGTCAGACCGTCAGTGAACACTAGGCAAGCCTTTTTCGACCCTGACTCCCACCTGTTTCTTGCTCCTGTCTGTACCGCAGCTTCGACCTGTTTTTGATCCTGACCACGTCTGCTCTCCCGTCCCGGCTTTCGACCTATTTTTGTCCCCGACCACGTCTACTCTCCTTTCTTGGCTTTCGACTCGCTTCCGACCGCGACCACGTTTTTGCTCTCCCGCTCTGGCTACTGACTTGTTTTTTCCGTTCCCGACACTGCCATCGCTCGACACTTCCGTGTTGAGAGCGACCTGCTTCCCGTGTCCAGTAATCACCGGATTGTGGGCGCAACTCTTTTTCTTTCTCTTTCTGAAATTGTAGATGTATCTCCCTGTTGTCAGTCTGTCTGCGAACCTCAGTGAACACTAGGCAAGCCTTTTTTGACCCTGACTCACATCTGTTTTTGCTCCTGTCTGTACCCCAGCTTCGACCCGTTTTTGGTCCCGACCACGTCTACTCTCCAGTCCCGGCTTTCAACCTTTTTCTGTCACCCAACCACGTCTACTCTCTTTTCTTGGCTTTCGACTCGCTTCCGACCGCGACCACGTTTATGCTCTCCTGTCCCGGCTACTGACCCGTTTTTTCCGTTCCACGAGCAGACGTGGTCGGGATCAAAAACAGGTCGTAGCCGGAGACAAACGGGGAGATCAGGAACGAACAGGTGGAAAAACGGGTGCAAAAACCGGACAGGTAGGAGTCACGGTCAAAAAGACTTGCCTTGTAACAACAGAGGTTCGCAGACGGACTGACAACTGGAGAGTGACAGGAATGGGTTTAAAAAAGGACAGGGAACCAATGACTGGGCACAGGTGATCCAAATCCGTAATCAAGATGTGTACATTCTATTGAGCATGTTATGATACAAAGGTAGATGAATGGACCCATGTGGGGGAGGCAGGAACTACAGGCGGCGGTGCTCAAAAATAAAGACAGTCTTTATTCACAAAAATCAGGACCAAAGCACGAGGCAAAGCAAGTAAAATGTCCAAACAAGAAATACGAAACTAAAACCAAACTTGACAAAGTCCTATGTCACAATTGCCCTATTTGGAACACCTGTGGCTGATTGGTGGCCACACCCTTCTTAAGCCCCCTGACTTCAGTTCAAACTTTGTCAGATCGTTGCGAGCTGTTGTGTTTCACTCAGTGAGCATTCCCATCCGACTCCCGTCCCTGTTAAAACCTGCTTCCTGCCTGCATCGACTCGCTACAACGGGTCAGATGTATCGACATTTCGTTCTGTGTACATTGTTACAAAGAATGACAATACGAAGGAAATTATTATTATTATTATTATTATTCCCGTTTTTGACCCGTTTCCAAAACTGACTATGCCTGTTCTGCCTGCCGCCTGCCTAAGACCATTATTACGAACTTGACATCGCCTCTGATCTCCAGCCCTGGTCAAACAACTCGCCATTTCTGCCTGTCTTCTTCCGAAATAAGAGAAAGAGGGAAGGAAAAGGAGAGAGGGCGGGACAAAGAAATAAAAAGGGAGAGAGCGTGAGAAACAAAAGATAAAAAGTCCTGAGAGAGGCGGAAAAGAAAGGGAAAGGAAAAAAGAAATCCAAAGTGAAATAGAAATACAGAAGAAGAGAAAAGAGAAAAGAAAGCGCAAAGGGTAGGAAGAAAGAAAGACAAAAGATAAAAGGAAAAAGGACAATAGAGCAAAATAAGAGACAGAGACAAAGAGCAACAAAGGAAGAGAAAAAGAGAGACACGGAGAGTGAAAGAGACGGAGACAGAGAGTGGGAGAAAAGGGGTGGTAGAGAGGGAGAGAAGGAGAGAAAGAGAGAGAGAGAGAGAAGCAAATGGAAAAGAGAACAAGAAAAAGAGACGGAGACAGAGAGTGGGAGAAAAGGGGTGGTAGAGAGGGAGAGAAGGAGAGACAGAGAGAGAGAGAGAGAGAGAGAGAGAGAGAAGCAAATGGAAAAGAGAACAAGTAAAAGAGAGAAAGAGAGAGAGAAATAGATGGTGGGGAGGCAAAAAATAGAGTGAAACAAATAGAACAATAGACGACAAGAAAGACAGGAGAGAGAGAAAGAGAGAGAGAGAGAGAGAGAGAGAGAAGCAAATGGAAAAGAGAACAAGGAAAAGAGAGAAAGAGAGAGAGAAATAGATGGTGGGGAGGCAAAAAATAGAGAGAAACAAATAGAACAATAGACAACAAGAAAGACAGGAGAGAGAGAAAGAGAGAGAGAGAGAGAGAGATCCAAGTACAGTGTCTTTGTTCGAGGCACCTGGCTTTGGCAACATCAAATTGACATATTTCAACCTGCAGCTTGTTTTTCTCTTGCGCTTCTTTGAGTGTTGTCTCGTGGGCCGGATTCAATCCCTTAGCGGGCCTGATCCGGCCCGCGGGCCGCCTGGTTGACTCCTGTGCTCTAAAACTAGGGCCCTCTATTGGTGGGAGGTATGTAAGACCCCAACAACAACCAAACAGCTATGTAGCAATGTGTGCACGGTGCTTTGTGTACCTCTAACTCCATTCATCCTAATTACCTCGGTGACTCGTGGTCGTACTGCTGCGCGAACCGCGTGACTTATCGACGTAGGCGCCAACGGCCTTGGCTTTCAGATGGCGCCGCGTGAGAAAATCCATACCAGAGGCGAGCGCATCCTCTGCTTTTTCGTTCGCACTTCTGTCCATGATTCCATGCTTTTCCAGGGCAATCGCGCTCATCGGGTTTTGGTTTGGAACGCTGGGTTTATCATACCTGTCAACCTGTGTTCCCTCCAAGCGCACTGCTCGCCCATTCTCAGAGCACGAGAAAATCTAGCCGGCTCACAAAAATCAGGGCTCAGAATGACTAATTAAGAAGCCACTTAAGTCAAAGTTACAGTGCATGAAGGGAAAAATTGTGTCCTAAATGCGGTATTTTGAAGTCGAGTCGGAGTAGAACGAAGTTGAGTAAAGTTAGTAGAGTTTGTCGAGAACCGGCTTCTTCGGCTCGGCTCACTAAAAGGAACCGGCTCTTTGGAGTCCTAAACGGCTCTTCGGGTTGTTTTTGCTTCTTTCATCCCAACATGACCAAATATGATGTAAAATTATGCACAAAATGAATTAAAGGAAAGGGGGGAATAGAACAAAAAAGAAAAAAATACCAAAATGAAAAAGGAGTGAAAAGCTGAGAAAAAAAGAAACAAAAGGAAGAGAAAAAAAGAAGGAAAAAAATTGAAAAAAATAAAAGAAAAAAATAAAAGAAAGAAACGTGGGAAAAAAGTAAATAAAGAACAAAAAGAAAAAAGTAACAGCTCGGAAAAAATAAACACAATGAGATTTTTTTTAAAGGAATTAAAAAAAAGTAGAGAAAAAAGACGGAAAAAAGAAGAAAAAGTTTGTGTTGCATTCAAATCATTTGCAATTATATCAAGTCAATCTTGTTGCCCCCCCCCCCTTTGTGCACAATTTTACTTAATATTTGGTCTAGTATGACAAAACGGCAAATCAATCGAGTCAAACGAGTTCGCCGCGGTAGCCTCTATCTCAGTATCATTTTTTTTCGTTGCAAACAATGCGAGCGGTTTGATGCTACTGTGCGCATGCGTCTGTCGCCTCGGATTTCATGTGGTAGTTATGTAGTGAAAGGAAGTCCGTTTCTTTTAAGAGAACCGGCTTTTTCGGCTCAACTCATTCAAGAGAGCCGTCTCTCAAACGGCTCACTGTCATGGTTGCCATGCCGCCCAATTGTTTCCCGCTGTGTGGCGCTGGGTTCTGTCATGGTTGCCACGGCGCCCAATTGTCCCCTCCCTTGGACACCGGCTGAAACGCGTTGACAGATTGCTCTCTGGGAGTTCTTAAACGCTGTCCTTTGAGCCGTTTGTTGTCAGAGCGTCTGCGAAACTCCTGCTAGATATGCCAAGTCTGTGTTTTTACCTGTTTTATTTTCATCCCGATCTGTTTGATTTTGACCATTCCCTCGTTCTGATTTCAATCTACTTCCGCGACCATCGATCCCCGGATCCTCTCCCCAATAAATTGCAAGTAACGTTACGCGATTGGGTTCTCGGCCTGTTTCCTGTCCTCCATTAACCAAACACAACCTGCATTCTCCTAACAATGCGTGCTCATTTCCTGATGGAAAAAGATGGACAAGAGACCGGCATTTCCACACGGGGGCAGATTTAATTTCTTAAATAATTCAACTAAGTGAACTCCATCGAATTAGCCGAATTAGTGTCGCTTGAGTCTCTGTCAAGCCTCCTCTCTCTATTCTCCTTCTCGATCTTCTGAAATTCTTCTTTTTTTTCCACAAGCTGGTGTACCGGCTCCACCCATGGGCGGGCCAGAGAATCCCCACGTGAGCTCCACCTCCTCACCTCGATGTCTGGACCCCGAGCGTTCCTGCGTCTCAAAGTCCCCTCTGATTATCATATCAGCCCTCCGTCCCAGTTCCGGCTGTTTTCTGTAAACATCATCCTCCAATAGCAATAATCTGCCCCACAGCCCAGCCAGTGAATATCTTTTGCATTAAATGTAATTTGGATTTGATCGTACAAAATCCTTTATAGTCAAATGTAGTCTTTATTGTTGAACTTTTTTTTTATAATAAACCTCATTCATATCAAGCAACTCAGTATCTCACAACAAAATGTATCATATACCGTAAATTCTGGACTATAAGCCGCTACTTTTTTCCCAAACCTTCAACCCTGCATGTTTTTTTTAACAGACTTGTTTACTGTGTTGCGAGCGTGTTGCTAATAGCGTTTTGCTACCCTTCACAGGCACGGTTTGGGATGAAAGTTAGAATATTATAATCAAAGCTTTGAAAACTCTCTCGGTGTACCGTCTTTCTTTGTGAATATGTGTAACCGATGTATAATATGTATTTGCACCTGTATATTTTTGTAATGTATTTATTTGAGACACTTATTCTGATATGTTTTGCGAATTAAAAAAGAGAAGCGGAGCAAACGCGGGCTGACAGGAAGTGGGGTAAAGGTGAGTGAGACCTGTAGTGGATATATATTTTTCCCACCCTTACCTTTGGAAATATAGACTTTTTTTCCTTGGATTAGTTTCAACAGGTACCCGGACTCTGCAGGTCTGCATCAAACCTTAAGCATCGGTATCATTTTCTGTTCATGCTGTGGTTTTTGGACTGTGTACTTTATATTCAGTTACAATCGCGGGACTCAAAGCCGGGTTTGGGCTGATTTTGTGATGGTATTACATGTTTTAATGTGGGCGCATGCGGCTTATATACAGGTGCGGCTTGTGCAAGTACAAAATCGGTTTTCCTCTAAAAATGTGGTGGGTGCGGCTTATAATCAGGTGCGCTCTATAGTCCGGAATTTACGGTATATTGTACATATATATATATATATATATATATATATATATATATATATATATATAAATATGGTGTAAGATTATTTTTGATTTTGTAAGGGCATGGAGCCCTGGAGCTTGACAGGTACGGTTTTTAACGGGTTCCGAAGAGATTCATATTTAGTAGTTAGGGTTTTATAACGATGCGCGGGTAAATTCATCTCGTTTGTTTTTTTGCTGTCAGGAAGTTTTTAGTTTGAAATGTTCATTATCATCGTAAAACTGATGAAATGATTCAAGCTTGAGAGTAATTTACGGTAAATTTCAAAATAAAACCAATCTGTGATATGGACGTATTAATAAGATTAAAAGCGGCTATTTGGGCGAAAAGATGTATGTCTTATACACAACGTGGGAGGAATTTTATGGTAGAACAGTGGGCCTGGGACCAAAGAGGTTCCAGGTTCGATTCCTATCATTATAATAAGTGCAGATTTTTTCCAGGGTTTTTTTGGAACGGTCAGAAACTTTTTGATAAAATATCGTTTTCTCCCTAAAATCGAAATTTTTTAATAAAGGAATTTTTCAGGGAAAACATACTGGACAAAAACTTTAATTTCCAACTCTGGGTATCTTTTTTTATGTATTCCTTTATCTTCGTTGTTTTATTTTATCCTCACTGTTAAATGTGAAACTGGAGTGCCACGTCCCATTTCGTTGGGTAGGGTTACTTGAACTGGATTACTTTCAATGACTTTTGGATGACTCCAATACCAAATATGCTAATAAAAGACAAAAGAAACTAAATAGGAATCAAATGATGACTCACAACACGTGGTAAGCTTTCTCTCCTGGCTTTGATCTTGTTGATCTCCGGCAAAACGAACATCAAATGCGACAGAAACAAAATGAAAATGCATCCAACATCATTTTTGCCGTTCCGTGTATTCCGTTACTCCCCAAGCCTGCACAAAATTGAGTCATTTTATTCATATTTAGTTTATTTTGTCTTTTGTTAGCATATTTGGTATTGGAGTAATCCAAAAGTAACTGAAAGTAATCAAGTTAAAGTAACCCTACCCAACCCTGGTTGTCACAATATGTTCAACCCATTTTGTCACAATGACAATAAAGGTATATTCTATTCTGTTCTATTTGTTCCTTTATCTTCTTTGTTTTCTTTTATCCTCACTGTTAAATGTGAACCTGGAGTGCCACGTCCAATTTTGTTGGGTAGGGTTACTTGAACTGGATTACTTTCAATGACTTTTGGATGACTCCAATACCAAATATGCTAATAAAAGACAAAAGAAACCAAATAGGAATCAAATGATGACTCGCAACACGTGGTAAGCATTCTCTCCTGGCTTTGATCTCTTTGATCTCCGGCAAAACGAACATCAAATGTGACAGAAACCAAGCCTGCACAAAATTGAGTCATTTTATTCATTGACATTTTATTATTTCCCGAACGGAGACAGGACCCACTTGCGTTTTTGGGAAGAAAGAAAAAGGGTTGCGCCCACGATCCGGTGTTCGCTGGACACGGGAAGCAGGTCGCTCTGATACTCGGATTGAGCTCCGATCTTCTGTGACAGTGTAAGAATCTAGAAAAAAAAATGGCAGTAGTCTTGTGTTTTCCTCCACTAAACCTCCGATGCACTGGCAACTCCATTTTAGGACTCAAGACAGACCAGACCTTCATTGCTATTCGCAACACTTGAAATTTAACTGTCGTACCTCAGCTCATTTTATTGATATTCTATAAACCGAATTCATAGCATCGTTGATCACTTTTCCAGCAGCGAGTCAAAGTCCATCCCGAAAATATTTCATTTAAAGCAAATGTCATTTTTCATATCTGCGCCAGCGGTTTATTGGCAGACAGAAAATTAAAATGTTTTGCTTTTACTGGACGGAAGAAGGTCAACTTTTTGAGTTTTTCAAGCGTGTCCATAAACCGAGACGCCATCATCGATGCTTAAAAGTAAAACAATGCTGCGCTCCATCATTTTAACAGGACATATAAAGTGGCTGTACAGTCATCCGGGCCCCCCTCCCTCATGTGCGCGTCGTAACCCGTTCAACTCTTGGGAACAGTAAAGCCGTCCTGCTGCTACGCTCCATCCGACCCTCCAAACAGGTCAGCCTCATAAAATCAAGTCAAGTCACATATAGCCAGGGTTGGGTAGGGTTACTTTAACTGGATTACTTTCAATGACTTTTGGATGACTCCAATAGCAAATATGCGAATAAAAGACAAAAGAAACTAAATATGAATCAAATAATGACTCACAACACGTGGTAAGCTTTCTCTCCTGGCTTTGTTCTCTTTGATCTCCGGCAAAACGAACATCAAATGCGACCAAGGTTGGGTAGGGTTACTTGAACTGGATTACTTTCAATGACTTTTGGATGACTCCAATAGCAAATATGCGAATAAAAGACAAAAGAAACTAAATATGAATCAAATAATGACTCACAACACATGGTAAGCTTTCTCTCCTGGCTTTGATCTCTTTGATCTCCGGCAAAACGAACATCAAATGCGACCAGGGTTGGGTAGGGTTACTTAAACTGGATTATTTTCAATGACTTTTGGATGACTCCAATACCAAATATGTGAATAAAAGACAAAATAACTAAATATGAATCAAATAATGACTCACAACACGTGGTAAGCTTTCTCTCCTGGCTTTGATCTCTTTGATCTCCGGCAAAACGAACATCAAATGCGACCAAGGTTGGGTAGGGTTACTTGAACTGGATTACTTTCAATGACTTTTAGATGACTCCAATACCAAATATGCAAATAAAAGACAAAAGAAACTAAATATGAATCAAATGATGACTCACAACACGTGGTAAGCTTTCTCTCCTGGCTTTGATCTCTTTGATCTCCGGCAAAGCGAACATCAAATGCAACAGAAACAAAATAAAAATAAATCCAAACAGCTCGCCAACATCAAATGGAGTCATTTTATTCATATTTAGTTTATTTTGTATTTTATTAGCATATTTGCTATTGGAGTAATCCAAAAGTAATAAAAAGTAATCCAGTTAAAGTAACCCTGCCCAACCCTGTTCACTTATATCTCAGGGTTGGGTAGGGTTACTTTAACTTGATTACTTTTGTATTTCTCCAATACCAAATATGCAAATAAAAGACAAAAGAAACTAAATAGGAATTAAATGATGAATCACAACACATGGTAAGCTTTCTCTCCTGGCTTTGATCTCTTTGATCTCCGGCAAAACGAACATAAAATGCGACAGAAACAAAATGAAAATCAATCCAAACAGCTCGCCAACATCAAATGGAGTCATTTTATTCATATTTAGTTTATTTTGTCTTTTATTTGCATATTTGGTGTCACGGGAGCGGACCAGAACGGAGGCAAGAGGCAGGAAGGGAGAACTCATTCGCGTTAAGATACTTTTATTAAGGAAATAAAAGTCGTCCAACTCTCAGGGACAAAACAAAACAAAAACAGGCTTACAGGCAAACAGGAACTAAGACTAGGGATACTCACAAAACAGGCTTTTACTCAAAATGTGCAAACACAGGTTTCCTCCGAATCAAACAAAACAGGACAGAGCAAAACAGAACAGAAAATGCAATGAACCAGCACCCGCAATACCCACAACCCACCCTTAAGAAGCACACACGCAAATTAGCTGATCTACTACAGCCGGTGCCCAGGGGGCGGGGCCAGCCGGTCACCATGCTGGCCATGACAATTTGGTATTGGAGTCATCCAAAAATAATTGAAAGTTATCCAGTTAAAGTAACCCTACCCAAGCCTGGTAACAATGACAATGAAGGTATATTCTATTCTATCTATGTAGGCTGCTTTTCAACCAAAAACGATTGATAAATGCACAAGGAAGAATACAAACTATGGGGACTCAAAGTGACCAAAACATAACCAAATGTTACCCTCATTTTTTTGCCTGTTTTTTCACGATCACACTGGATTTCTTCTGGGGGAAAAAAATTAAAACTTGGCTATAAACAAGGTGTACGAACCCTGGAATTGGTTACTAAGTAATCCAGGTACTTTGTCTGTTTTCAGATGATAATATATTAAGAGGCACATTTAGAAAATGCTAACTAGACACGAAAGCTGTGAAAAGGTAAAGAAACTAGAAGCTGTTTTAACGACACACTAGCACTTTTTCACGAAACCCTGCAGATAGCAGTAGCCCTTTGCTCTTGGCTCTCTGTGAGAATTAAAACCCCACCCATTTTCGAAATGCTGACTGTAAATAAACAAAGGATAGTTGACTGTGAGGGCTGCCGTTTCCATGACAAGTGGAAATCAAAGTATTTTTTTACTAAATCTGAAACAACTGCATCTCCCCAATTCATCAAGAGACTGTGTCTGTTTTCAGATGATAATATATTAAGAGGCAATATCCATCCAGGAATCCCTGGTGTTTTTACCCCGACGTTTTTCACAAGGACCCTGCGCACAGCTTCAGTCGACCAAGGATAATGGATCGCGGCCGCACGGTACTCTTCATTTTAGGTGAAAAGAACGGAAAAAAACAACCGCTGCGCATGACATAGATTTAATTGCTTGGGGTCGCCTGGGGATAATGGATCGCGGCCAAAAGAGTGCCATTGATTTTAGACGGAAATACAATGGCAGAATCTGAAATGTATTTATTGACAATTGTCTTTTTATTGATTTATTTGACGGGAAATACAATGCGAATGGGCAAATTATGTGCAGATTTTTAGCTAGCTTTACCTTTATAGCTTTGTAGTTCACTATCTGCCTAGGATTTTAGCCATTTACCAGCTCGGTGGCCTTGGGGGTATGGCGCCCGCCCCGAAACTGGGAGGTTGTGGTTCAAGCCTCGGCTGAGTCATACCTAAGACTTAAACATTGGCACCCGTTGCCTCTCTGCTTGGCGTTGGAATTGGGGGGTCTGGTCACCTAATGACTCCCAACACCTCAGTTGGGTTGATCGAGGGGGCTGGGAATCCCCTCCTCTAAATCAATCTCCCAAAAAGAGTCAGAAATGACTCTAGCCACCTCCCACTAGGGGGATATGGCTGTGGTATATATATAAGCAAGCTATCTAGCTAGTTTTATCATTTTTTCCCAGTTATGTTCTCCTTTCTAGCTAGGTACAGGAAAAATTGTTTACGACAATTTCAAAATCAATCAATTCACTTCACATGGTGTTTTTTTTTTCCAAGTGACTGACAGATGCGCCCCACAAATGCACCCAGAAAGTCACACGAGGTTTGCAAAGCCGCGTGACAAATGTATGAATAGCGCCGTTCCGTGTTGACTGGGTATTCACGTTCCGCCGGAAGATTAAAGTAAAAAAAAAATGGCGTCGTGAATAGGAGCCATAAATGTCCACTTCAACGGAGCCATGGTATGCATCCTTGGGGAGCTGCGAGGCACATTTCCATATATTACATCTCCTCGCCTTCGGAGGAGCATCGGTATTGTGGTGTAATCCCAAACAGCCCCGCAGACGGCGAAGCTTTTGTTAGGCCGAGCTCTGCTCTCAATGATATCGCTCACTTTGCATTCACCGGTTTTTCCTGGTAGCGCTTGGGTCCTCTTCGAGTGTGGTCCCGGGTTGGACGGCGGGAAACCTTCGTGGATGACGAGTGTATGGGTTTCTTACTCTTCGACTTGAATAATGCAGGGACTTCCGTAGCAGATTTAGTCAACTGAAAATGAGAGATGGCAGACTTTCAGGGTTTGGCGATAAGCTCGCCTTGTAGCGTGTTCGTTTAATCCGCATGGTCTTGTGAAAAAGTGCTATTGTGTCGTTAAAACAGCAGTGGCTCAGGAGGTAGAGAGCTCGTCTTGGGATCAAGAGATCGCAGATTCGATTCCCGGCTCCTCCGTGTTACATGTCAAAGTGTCCTTGGGTAAGACATTGAACCCCTAATGCCCCCACTAAGCAGGTTAGCGCCTTACATGGCTGCACGGCCGCTATTGGGAAATGTGAAGCACACTGTAAAGCGCTTTTGGAAGTCTTGACTTGAAAAGCACTATATAAATGCTGATCATTTCATTTCAATTCATTTCATTTAACTTTTCACAGCTTTTGTGGAAAGTAGAAGCATTTTAAAGGTACGTGACTGACAGGACTTTGGCCAGGTCAGGACGTCTCCAACTATTTGCTTAACTGATAAGAATTTGTCCTGGGTCGGGGCGACTCGGATCAAGCGCCCGACTAGAGAAAAACAACACGTCAGTGCGGAACACGACTGAATGTTTCGATGAAATAAACAACGTGTTCCCCTCTCATTTCGACTCTCTCTGCTCTCTTCTGTATGTTTTGGGGTGGTGCCGATATACGTCCTGCTCCGAAACACGCTTGAGAGACTATGTCTCTAGGCTGGCTTGGGAACGCCTTAGTATCCCGTCGGATGAGCTGTAGGAGGTGGCTGGGGATAGGGACGTCTGGGCTTCCCTTTTAAGGCTGCTGCCCCTGCGACCCCACCCCGGATACCCTGAAGACAATGGATGGATGGATGGATAGCCTCTTAATATATTATCATTTGAAAACAGACACAGTCCGTCTGCAAATTAGCCAGACGCAGATGTTTTGGATTTTAGTAAAAAAATACTCTGATTTCCACTTGCCCTAGAAACGGCAGCCCTCGCAGTCAACTATCCTTTTTTTATTTACAGTCAGCATTTCGAAAATGGGTGGGGTCTTAATTCTCACAGAGAGCCAAGAGCATAGGGCTACTGCCATCCGCAGGGTTTCGTGAAAAAGTGCTAGTGTGTCGTTAAAACAGCTTCTAGTTACTTTACCTTTTCACGGCTTTTGTGTCTGGTTAGCATATTCTAGAAAAGACAAAAGAAACTAAATATGGATAAAATGACTGAATTTTGTGCAGGCTTGGGGAGTAACGGAATACATGGAACGGCAAAAATGATGTTGGCAAGCTGTTTGGATTTATTCTCATTTTGTTTCTGTCGCATTTGATGTTCGTTTTGCCGGAGATCAAAGAGATCAAAGCCAGGAGAGAAAGCTTACCGCGTGTTGCGAGTCATCATTTGATTCCTATTTAGTTTTTTTTGTCTTTTATTAGCATATTTGGTATTGGAGTAATCCGAAAGTCATTGAAAGTAATCCAGTTCAAGTAACCCTACCCTACCCTGCATACAAACAAATGCCAGCTGCCGTTAATCTTGAGGGAAGAAGAAATGCAATGGCAAAGAGAAGCCAGAAGTGTTATTAAATGTGTGGTCTAACAAGTCAGACTGCCGATAGAAATGGAAACAATTTCAAGCACTTACAAGCCATTCACTTAAAATGTAAACAACAGTAAAATTCAAGCATTTTCAAGGATTTCAAGTACCCGTACTAACCCTGGTGTATACGCACATTTTGATTTCAACTTTTTATATCCGATTCAGAGCGAAAACACGGAAAAGTAGGTGTTGCAAAAGTATTGGCCCCTTATTCTCTCAGCTCAGCCAACTCCAGAAGTTCGCTAAAGACTTCTGAATCATCCAATGTTGACCTAAATGACAAACCATGACAGTGTGCACCTGTTCGCATTTGATGTTCGTTTTGCCGGAGATCAAAGAGATCAAAGCCAGCAGAGAAAGCCTACCACGTGTTGTGAGTCATCATTTCATTCATATTTAGTTTCTTTTGTCCTTTATTAGCATATTTGGTATTGGAGTCATCCAAAAGTAACTGAAAGTAATCCAGTTAAAGTAACCCTACCCAAACCTGCTATTGGGGTAGTTACTTAAAGGATTGTCTGTAAAGCTGATGCAAGCTTCACGACTCTGACGGGAGATCGTATCATATTCCGTTGTTTTTTATTTCCCCCGGGAAACATTTACAAATGTTGTAAACAAACGGCACGCATGAGAAACGAGTGCGCTTCATATCTCGTTTCGGGAAGAGGTAGTTGTCAACGCGGCTGAGTCATGATTCCTGTCAAAAAAAAAAATGGAATTATTTTTGGGAGGTTGCAGAAAGTTTCCGTTTATATTTCTATAGTATGCTTGTAACCGGGCAGCATGGCGGGGCAGTGGTTAGCGTGTGTGCGGAACAGTTCATGTCATGAGAACCTCCTGCGTGGGTTCAAATCCAGCTCCAGACTTCCTGTGCGGAGTTTGTATGTTCTCCCCGTGCTTGCGTGGGTTTCCTCCGGGCACATCGGTTTCCTCCCACATTCCAAAAACATGCATTTCAGGTGAATTGGCCGGTCCAAATTGTCCTTAGGTGGGAATGAGCGAGCGAGTTGTCTGTCCCTGTGTGCCCTGCGATTGGCTGGCAACCAGTTCAGGGTGTCCCCTGCCCACTGCCCGGAGATTGCTGGGATGGGCTCCAGCCCCCCCGCGACCCTAATGAGGATAAGCGGTACAGCTAATGAGATGAGATGAGATGCTTGTAACCAATGTTCCCTCTAAGCTGCGCGCGTGCGCAGTTGCGCACTACCCAGAGCTTTTCCGCGCACAAGAAAATCTAGCCAGCTCACAAAAATCAGGCCTCGAAATTGCTAATTAAGAAGCCAATTAAGTCAAAGTTACAGTGCATGAAGGTAAAATGTCAAAGTAGAACGAAGTTGAGTAAAGTCAGAAGAGTTTTTCGAGAACCGGCTTCTTTGGCTCGGCTCACTAAAGAGAACCGGCTCTTTCGGGTCCCAAACGGCTCTTCGGGTTGTTTTTGCTTCTTCAATCCCTACACGACCAAATATGACGTAAAATTGTGCACAGAATGACTTAAAGGAAGGGGGGATAGAACAAAAAAGAAAAAAATACCAAAATTAAAAAGTAGTGAAAAGCGGAGATAAAAGAAACAAAAGGAAGAGAAAAAAGAAGGAAAAATTCAGAAAAAGCCAGAAAACAGAAAAGAAAGAAACAAAGTAAAACAAGTAAGTAGAGATCAAAAAGAAAAAAGTAACAGCTAGGAAAAAATAAACACATTGAGATTTTTTAAAGGAATTTAAGAAATAGAAAAAAAACAGGGAAAAAGAAGAACAAGTTTGTGTTGCATTCAAATAATTTCCAATGATACAAAGTCAATCTTGTTGCCCACATTGTACTTCCACTAAAAAATGTGAGTAAGTACAGTTGTGTATCGTGCAACCGACTCAATAAGCCCCCAAAAATGTTAGTATTATGCCACAAAAGATACCAGGAAAAAAAAGAAATGGAAATCTTGTGAAAGAAAGTGAAAATAATTTCGCGTTGCTGGAAACTCAGCAAAATGTAACGTCATGTCAAGTTTTGGACATGTTTGATCATGACTTAGTTGCCACACTTGGGATTGCCGTTGCTCACTGTTGTTTGAAGCGCTGCTGTTCACCGACTTTGTGTGAACGCTCAGACCCGTAAGGAAAATGACAGGGAACATTGCATGTAACAGTAGTGACATTCTAGATCAGGGGTCTCCAACCAGTTTTGAGGCCAAGAGCAAATTCAAGGGCACGGGGTAACGCAAAGGGCACCTTGATAAAGCACTAAAGAATTTTAATGTAATTAATTGTTCCTGACTCCCGCCTGTCACGTTTTTCCACCGTTTTTTCCACCTGCCCGTTCCTGATTTCCCCGTTTGTCTCGGGCTACGACCTGTTTTTGATCCCGACTACGTCTGCTTTCCCGTCCCGGCTTATTACCCGTTTCTGACCCCGACCACATCTTTGCTCTCCTGTCCCGGCTGTTGACCTGTTTTTTCGTCCCTGACAACACCAACGCCCGCTACGGAAGATCCACTCCCGTGTTCGGATCACAATCCGATTGCGAGAGCGACTTGTTCCCCATCCAGCGAGCTTGCTTACTCTATATCTCAATAAACTTGTGGTTAACGTTACGCATTTGGGTCCTAATTCCGTTCTGGTTGTGACATTAGTAACACATTTTTAACAGTTTTTCAATATTTTAACTCCATCTTTGCCACGGCACCGAACCGTTGTCCCATGTTACATCACAGTTTGCAGATTATCGAACGCTGCTACTTTTTTTACATTGTGATCCGAACACGGAAGTGGATCTTCCGTAGCGCACGATGGCGGTGTCAGGGACAGAAAAACAGGTCGATAGCCGGGACAGGAGAGCAAAAACGTGGTCGGGGTCAGAAACGGGTCGTAAGCCAGGACGGGAGAGCAGACGTAGTCGGGATCAAAAACAGGTCGTAGCCCGGGACAAATGGGGAGATCGGGAACAGGCAGGTGGAAAAACAGGTCCAAAAACGGGACAGGCGGTAGTCAGGAACAATTAATTAGAGAGCAGACGTAGTCGGGATCAAAAACAGGTCGTAGCCCAGGACAAATGG
Source organism: Urocampus carinirostris (assembly GCF_059441175.1). Taxonomy (NCBI): domain Eukaryota; kingdom Metazoa; phylum Chordata; class Actinopteri; order Syngnathiformes; family Syngnathidae; genus Urocampus; species Urocampus carinirostris. Next base: position 24,810,201 of record NC_142367.1, on the reverse strand, counting down.
GGAGATCAGAAACGGGCAGGTGGAAAAACGAGTACAATTAATTAGAGAGCAGACGTAGTCAGGTACAGAAGAGGTCGCAAGCCGGGACAGGAGAGCAGACGTGGTCGGGATCAAAACAGGTCGTAGCCCAGGACAATTGGGGAGATCAGAAACGGGCAGGTGGAAAAACGGGTGCAAAAACGGGACAGGCGGGAGTCAGGAACAATTACTTAGAGAGCAGACGTAGTCAGGTACAGAAGAGGTCGCAAGCCGGGACAGGAGAGCAGACGTGGTCGGGATCAAAACAGGTCGTAGCCAGGGACAGTCGGGCGCAAAAACGGGACAGACGTGAGTCAGGGTTGAAAAAGGCTTGCCTAGGATTCACTGATGTTCGCAGACGGACTGACAAGAGGGGACAGACAGGACTGGGTTTAAGTAGGGACAGGGAGCTCAACAGCCACTCAATGTGTCGAAGTGGTTCGCAATCAAAGAAAATCGTACGTTACGTAATCTTTGGGTAACGACATTAAACAATCGGTAATTGTGTCATTGATGGATTACTCGTTGAAGTAATTCACAATTACTTGTCTTTAATACTGCGCGCTGTGACTTTGGTCAGTGGAAATCGAGTTACGACTTCAAAACCACATTAGGATAAAAACTCATGAGAGCAACTGAAGTATCTCATTCTCGCTTTTGCTGCTACCCTATCCTGCCATCGTATTTGACGGATTAACAAATAAACAATATATATTTTAATTTTTCTATAAAACAACCGACTATTTATATACCAAAGCTAAATTATGAAACATTATCAAATTGCGTCGCGTTTTTTTTTTAATTGCATTGTGTCGGAAGTGCGTTTGTCACGGTTGCCATGGCGCCCAATTGACCCCGCCCGTGTGACGCCATTCGCTCTATCTAAGCTCAGTGCTCTCATTCTGTCTTTGTCAGTCCGTCAACGAACCTCTGCCCTGCAAGACGTGGGATTTGACTTGGATCGTGTTTCCTGTTGGCATTTCCTGTCCGGTACTGTTCCCGTCTATTTTGTCCTGTTTAATAACGGTTTCCAGTTTTGTTCCCGTTTATTTTTGTCCTGTTTATTATTCTCTCCAGTTTTCGTTCCCGTCTAGCTTGTGATTCTTGAATACCATAACAATGGTGGGCGTGGTTTAGCGCTCTCTGTCGGCCATTTTGCTGTTACGGCTACCCAACAATATCATTTCCTGAAGGCTGCTAAAAAAATGGTGCAGTTTGGTCTGAATAGTTTGTATTCTTCCTTGTGCTTTTTAACACTGGTTTATGATTGCACGGCACTATGCAGAGATATCGAGTGGTGAAATGACACACACTGCCCCTTTATGACAAATAGGCCTCAAAACGAAAGATTTTGAAAATGAGCCGTGTCACGGTTGTCATGGCCCCCAATTGGCCCTGCCCGTGTGGCGCCAGCTGTGGCTCATTGACTGATTAGCTTTCCGTCTATTTAAGCTCAGTGCTCTCATTCTTTCTTTGTCAGTCCGTCAACAAACCTCTGCCCTTTCAAGTCGTGGGTTTTGACTCGGTCCTGTTTCCTGTTGGTATTCCCTGACCGCTATTGTTCCCGTTTATTTTTGTCCTGTCTAATATCAGTTTCCTGTTTCGTTCCTGTCTATTTTTATCCTGTTTATTATTAACTCCAGTTTTCGTTCTCATTTAGTTTATCCTGTTTCTTTTCGATATCCTGTTTCATTATCAATCCTGTCTGTCCCGTCTTGACAGGTATCAACCCCATCCGTCCGATATCTACTCGGGCAGTTGGTATCGATCTCGTCAGCCTCTGGCTGCCTATCATTCCACGCCAGACTGCTGCCTAACGTGCATGACTCCCCATTTCCTGTAAAAGAAAAGGCTTGTGTGAGAAACGTCACGCGTTTGGGTCCTGATCCTTTTCCGGTTCATGACAGCGTTATCAAGTCAAGTCAAGTCAGATTTATTTGTATAGCCCTTTATCACAAAAAGTCTTAAAGGGTTGTACAGAGCACAACAACAAAAATTACCAGTAAAATACAACATCAGCTATATAGCATATTTTTCTAAGAACGGGAATATTATAGGCAAAATAGGGAATCCAAATGCCAAATATGATTATATCAATGATAATAATATTGTAATGTAAAGTTCATACTCACATATTACTTTAGTCCAGTCCGCCCAAATGTGAAATAAAAAGAAGTAAGTTCAGCTCGGAGTGAGACTCATTTTGCTTCTTGCAAGAAGGACACCGGCCAAATGTGTGTTAGTCACCGTTTGTTCCTCCTTTCCTTTTTATGCAGTTCCAGTCGTAAGAGTGCGAAGCAGGATATGACTAGAAAATCAATCATTGAAGAGAGCAGGACACGTTTGGGACATTGGGTTTTATCAGCAGAAGTGCATAGATTGTGTCACAGACCAGAAACGGCCACAGGACCCAATAGCGCTCGTTTTCTCAGTTTTTATTAATAAAGAGGGAGAGCAGGGCTTGTTTCCATGACCCGATGGTTGACGGACAAGAGGAGCAGGAGATGCGGAAGTGGCACTTCCGTGTCTAGCGAGGAGGGTCGAAGACAGGCGGGAATTACAAGTCGCTCGCCGGGACTGGAGAGCAAGGGCGGTGTCAAGTTCGGAAACGAGGTCGGCAACAGGAGGCAGGCAGGTCACAGGGCAAAACAGATCGGATAACAGGCAGGTAGAACAAAAATCAGGCAGAGAAAAACAGAGTCTGGCGTAAGAGCTTACCGAGCTGGGGGGCAACGGTTCGCATAACGATCTGACAGGGATCTCTTGGAAGTCGGGGGTTTAAAAAGAGAACATCAGCCAATAAGCTGTCCGGGCTGTTGGTGCCAATTAAGCAGTCGTAGGTGTTCTGAATTGGCAATCATGCCACATTGTTCTTATGGGGTTGATATAAGATCACATCACCCTTAGCGAATCTTAATTGATAACCGGTACAATGCAAGCGCGGGAGCATAACTTTCCCAAGACAAATGAACTTTGTTTCCAAAAATTGAAGGCCACGGGTAATTTTCCCAAGACTGCCGTGATGTATCATTTATTATACTCTCACGCCATCGAGCGACCAACATTATACACTGCATTTGAATATGTGATTCCTGCCTAATCAGAATTCACTTATGTGCACGTGTTTTATTCTATCCTCCAATCAGAAATATATGAAACGGTATAAGCAAGAGGCCATTTTGCCTTGTTTCAATCTGTTTGCTTTGATTGTGACTTAAAAGTATCTTATCATTTTGAACCTGACACAATTCAACATTTACAAAAAAAATGTAAACTAGGAATAATATGTGTCTTGGAGGATCTACGATGTTCTTATTAAAAACTTTGTCTGCGTGTTACTAACCACAACTAATATTCACATTGTTTCCCTGATCGGGTTCCTGAACCTATTTTTCCCGGACTTTCTTACATACCGTCTCATATTTTAAAAAGCCTAGGGACTGCAAAACTAAGCCGTCGCCACGCTGTTTGATTTTGCAAAGACCAGATGTGTTTTCGGAGAATCCACGGGACGATTACGAGCCTTCATTCCTCCCCTCGCAGCCACAAATTGAAACAAAACAGTCTCTGCCGGTAACGGCTGCCGGGCGATTGGCTTTCATCCTCCCCCCCTTTTATCGTAGCGTTGTTTCTGTGCGCTAAAGACAACAATCATTAATACGATTGCACTTTTAACACGACGGGTGGTGACAATCCAGTGGGAAGCCATTGTACCTGAGAGGAAGCATAAGCGCGCTTCGTCTCTAATCCTTTTTTCTTTCCGAGCGCTCGCTGAGATGTCTGTCCTTTGCCTCGGCTGAATGCTTATCGGCCTTCGGAATTTTTTTTTTTTTTTATATCGTGTGCTACGTGCTGTCGCGCTTCGCTTTAGTGTTACTCTTATGGCTCCCCAGCAGTTGCCACTGATACTTTATGAAAATCGGAAAAAAAATACACAGACACCGTGTGCAAGGACATTGTTAGGAAATATTAACCAAACACAACTTGCGTTCTCCTAACAATGCGTGCTCATTTCCTTTTGGGAAAAAATGGACAAGAATAGCCGACATTTTCTCACGAGGGCAGATTTATTTTCTTAATATTTAACTAAGTGAACTCCATAGAATTAGCCGAATTAGCCAAATTATTGTCGCTCCAGTCTTCGTCGAGCCTTTTCTCTCGAGTGTTCCCTCTCGTTCTCCTCCGATCTTCTGAAGTTCTTCTCTCAACCCACGTCTCTACCAAGCTGGCTTGCCGGCTCCTCCCATGGGCGGGTCAGGAACGCCCATGTGGGCTCCACCTCGTCGCCTCGATGTCTGGACCCCGAGCGATTATCAAATCAGTGCCTGGTGTCCGGCGTCTTGGCCTTCTCCGTCAGAGTCCTGTTATCAACAGAACTAAACAAAACATTCGCACTCGGAACGGCGTGACCTGAAGCTCACTCGGTGAAAATCTTCATTGCACTCGATAAATGTAATTTGTATTTGATCGTACGGAATATAAAACCCTTCAACATGAACGGCCATAATTAAGATAATACACTGTCACTGTGCCAGACTTCCTGTGCGGAGTTTGTGTGTTCTCCCCGTGCTTGCGTGGGTTTCCTCCGGGCACTCCGGTTTCCTCCCACATTCCAAAAACATGCATGTCAGGTGAATTGGCCGGTCCAAATTGTCCCTAGGTATGAATGAGCGAGTAAGTGGTCTGTCCCCGTGTGCCCTGCGATTGGCTGGCAACCAGTTCAGGGTGTCCCCTGCCCACTGCCCGGAGATGGCTGGGATGGGCTCGTGAGCCAGGAAAGGAGAGTAGACGTGGTCAGAGACAAAAAGAGGTTGAAAGCCGGGACGGGAGAGTAGCCGTGGTCAGGATCAAAAACGGGTCTTAGCTGGGGGACAGACGGGAGCAGAAAACAGTTGGGAGTCAGGGTCGAAAAAGGCTTGCCTAGTGTTAACTGAGGTTTGCAGACGGACTGACAAAAGGGAGATATAAGAGTGGGTTTGAATAGGGACAGGGAGCCAATCAGAGTCCGGGGACAAAAAGAGGCAAAAAGAGGTCAAAAGCCGGGACGTGGATGTGGTCAGGATCAAAAACGGGTCCCCGCCGGGAAAAGACGGGATTGAAAAATGGGACAGGTAGGAGTCAGGGTCGAAAAAGGCTTGCCTAGTGTTAACTGAGGTTTGCAGACGGACTGACAAAAGGGGACAGACAGGACTGGGTACAAATACTGATCGGGAGCCAATCAGGAGAGGGCACAGCTGAGTCACATCAGTAATTATGACAGGCGTAGAAAGGGGCATTTCTTTTACATAATGGACTGGGAGGTCGGTGGTTCGCGCCCCGGCCGAGTCATTCCTAAGACTTAAAAAGTGGTCGGCGGCGCCCTCTGTTGGCTGCGGCTGCATCGGCTCGCTACAACGGGTCAGGTGCAATCGACATTTCGTTCTGTGTACATTGTTACACAGAATGACAATACAAGGAAATGATTATTATTATTATTATTATTATTAAATAGAGGTTACCACCCTGTTTGTCTGGCATCTTGCAAATGAGCACAGCGTAGTAGCATGATATAACAGTGCCATCTTTTGGTCAAATATAGCACACTGGGGATTCAAGAAGACATCACTACCAGTGACATTCAGTCAGGGGAGGCAGGAGAGTACGAGCCCCTATTAAAGCAGCCGCATCATTAACCAAGCAGGTAGCAAACTGGCGAGTGTGTGTGATCGGCCATTGACCCCAAAGGTAAAAAGAGAAAATTAACACAAAACTTGGACTGAATGAATGAATTTTTATTTACTTTACCTTCTCAAAAAGTGGGTTTTTTATTATTATTATCTCAACGCAAGCTGCATTTTATTGGGAATGAGTGAGTAAATTGTCTGTCCCTGTGTCCCCTGTGATTGGCTGGCAACCAGTTGAGGGTGTCCCCTGCCCACTCTCTGAAGATACCTGAAATGGGCTCCAGCACCCCCGCGACCCTACTGGATAGGCGGTGCAAAAAAATGGATGGATGGATATATTCATAGGCAGCACGGCGGTGCAGTGGTTAGCACGTGTGCGGCACAGTTCTGAGGTCATGAGATCGAACATTCTGTGTGGGGTTTGCATGTTCTCCCCATGCTCCGGGCACTCCGGTTTCCACCCACCTTCCAAAAACATGCATGTCAGGTTCATTGGCTGGTCCAAATTGTCCCTAGGTGTGAATGAGCGAGTGAGTTGTCTGTCCCCGTGTGCCCTGCGATTGGCTGGCAACCAGTTCAGGGTGTCCCCTGCCCACTGCCCGATGATTGCTGGGATGGGCTCCAGCACCCCCGCGACCCTACTCAGGATAAGCGATGTAGCTGATGAGATGAGATGAGAAACTAGATATGAATCAAATGAGTATTCAAGAAGCCTCATCATTAACCAAGCAGGTAGCAAAGGTTTTGAATTTTGGGGGGTTCATTGTAGCTCTTTCAACATTTTGGGGTGTGGAAGGCCATTTAAAGAGACGGATGCGCCATTAAAACACACTTTACACCTACTTCACAAGCAAGCATATGCACCTCCACGTCCCACCTTTCTAATGGATCTGATACTTTATCCAGCTCACGTCACAATAGACCAATTACACCCGCCCGTGTCCGAACGCCCACCACGCTCCCAATACCGCCGCAGCATCCGCCTCCACATCGCCAGCAGCCTCATAAGTATTCATGGGAGAAGGCGCGCGGAATTAGTACACTCTGACTCACAACTTCTTAATTGCTGGTGGCAATTCTCTTTTGGCACCACCGATGGGCGAAGCGTCCGCTTGCCAAATATTGGGAGTGGGGGAGCTCCCCCGGAGGGGACCCGGTTGGCCTCCCGAGGAGCCGAGAAATGCATCCCTGCCGAGATTTGCATCCCCTGGCTACCATAACCACATTGACCTGGTTTTATCTCACTTTTATATTACTTTTCGGGAATGTACCGTATTTTCCGCACTATAAGGCGCACCTGAAAGTCTGAATTTTTTTCAAAAGCTGACCATGCGCCTTATAATACAGTGCGCCTTATATATGGCTCAATATTAAGTCGCAAGGTCTCGCAACTTACGCAACAGCCGCCGACTCGATTTTCCCCCGAACGTGGAGTCGTCCGCGGTGTATGCTGGGATTTATATACCGGCATTTCATTGGCTAACCAATGTGTCAATCATCATTTGAATCGATCGCTATTGGATAAAGTTATTCGGAGCACACGCGCTAACCACTGCGCCGCCGTGCTGCCCATCAAGTGTAGTATCTGTTCTTATCTAAGATCAAGTGTATGGATTGATTTTTGTAACGGGGACGATGGAATAGGAGCTTGCTCCGTCTACCCCACGCATCGGCCCGGTATTGCAGTACCTCCGGCTTCTCCCTCTCCCGTCAAAACTACTGTGTACTTTTGTGCATATTTTGGGGCATATTTCTCGGGCTGCTCCGAAAACGGGTGGAAAAACGAGTACAAAAACGGGACAGGCGGGAGTCGGGGTCAAAAATGCTTGCCTTGTAACAACAGAGTTCGCTGACGGACTGACAACAGGAGAGTGATAGGAGTGGGTTTCAAAAAGGACAGTGAACCAATCAGGTAGCCAGCAGCGGCTGGTGACAAATGGGCAGGCACAGGTGATGCTAATCAGTAATTCTGACAATGATTGGTCAATATGGTTTTTGGGGTAATCTGTATTGTTGACTCTTCCATGTCCCTATGTCAGACTCGCCGAGCGAGGACAGTCACTGCAACCAAGCGGGTCAGCTCAAATCCTCTATCTGATATCTGAGCCACCTAATCTAACACAATAGGTAATAGTGTCCCGGACCAGAAACAGACACAGGACCCAATAGCGCTCGTTTGCTCAGTTTTTATCAATAAAGAGGGAGAGTAGGGCTTGCTTCCACAATCCGATGGTCAACTAGCGGGAGACCTGAAAGAGGAACTTCCGTGTCGAACGAGGATGGTCGAAGATTGGCAGGAAACACAAATCGTTATCCGGGACAGGAGAGCGAGGGCGGTGTCAAGTTCGGAAACAAGGTCGGCAACAGGTGTCAGGCAGCTAGTGGGGAAAAACAGGTCGGATAACGGGAAGGCAGAACGGGGCAGAGTCAGGTCCGGAAACAGGTTGGCAAAGAGGATCAGGCAGAGAAAAACAGAGTCTGACGTAAGAGTTTGCCGAGCTGGGAGCAACGATCTGACAGGGATCTCTTGACAGCCGGGGGTTTAAACAGAGAGAGTGTCAGGAGGACCAGAACAGAGCAGGAGACCCCAGAGCGTTCGTTACAAGTCTTTTATTTGGGGAAGCGTACAGGGTTAGCGGGAGACGCGATGACCGTCGAACGTCAGCAGCAACGCCGTGAAGACAACTTCAGAACACGTAGCCAATCGTAGCGTGGGACGGAAGCAGGTCTAGTTTACCGGGACTGGAGAGAAGATCGTAGCGTGGGACGGAAGCAGGTCGGATCGGAGGCAGGCAGGCAGAATCAGGTAAACAAGAAGGCACAGGTAATCAGGAGAGTCATACGGGGTACAGAAGTATCCTCAGACGAAGAGGTCTCCGCGTAGCGTGCTTAAAAAGGGAACATAAACCAATCAGGGAGCGCATTCCAGCGAGTCAGATGATTACCCCAGGTGGCTCCATTTAGGTAATCATGACAGAGAGAGTCCAGAGTCCATTAGCCAATCAGCTCTCAGCGCCAATTGAGCAGTCACAGGTGCTCTAAATCAGCAACCATGACAAATAGGGCATTTAAAAGGTAAATTAAGGTTTCTATGTCGCGGAAACATGAAGGATTACTGGATTTTTTTCTCCTCTCCGGCTATTGTCAAAACTTTCCGCACGTTTTCAAGGTGCATCCCGCGGACACGGTGCTCTCTTGACCCCTTCTCGATCGAATCCCGGGGAGAATCCAGGATTTGAATTTCAAACCCGGCATCACCGCCTTCTCAGGGTTCGCCAGTCACGACCTGTGACTACGTCTCCCGGCGGACTCGGACCCTGCAGGCCTTCAAACCGGACGGCATGAAAAGAGGCCCGGGGTGCCGCAGGCTTGAAGGGGTTGTTCGGTGGCTTGGCGGAAGCCGCGGGGACGGAAGCGGTGCAACGACGGGGCGCGCCGTGGAGAATACTAAACGCGGGATAGAAAACAGGAACAGACGCCGAGCAACAAAGAAGCATCGCTTGCTGTAATGACATCCCAGGTGACTTGTAATTAATTTCAGTGAATATTCACGGAGCTGCCCTGAAGTGTCCGAGAACAATATTTACGTTCAGGCAGCTTGCCAGGCGACTACTTATGTTCGGAATAAGCACCGTTATATATCCGGCCAAAGAATACGAAACAACTACTTGAATCCCTCGCTTCTTCAGGCTTTGTCATCACAGTGCTTCATTACAAACTCTCACTTGTTATTAAAACCCGGGTATTATTACTGGATAACGATCAGAAACCGCTACTTATTGCTTGGAAGAATCATAATTACGGTGGAACCTCGGTTCTCGACCATAATCCGTTCCAGAACCCTGTTCGAAAAGCGATTTGTTCGAACACAGAAATCATTTTTCCCATTACTGTCGTGTCCAGCAAAACTCGAGCGGCGCTCGGCGACTGTCAGAAAAATACATATATTGGCCGCATCACTGAATAAGCCGCAGGGTTGAAAAGTAGCGGCTTATAGTCCGGAATTTACGGTAAGTCATAATTCCCGATATGAATCACCTGTGCCCGCTCATTTGGCGCCAACTGCCGTGGGTTCTGATTGGCTCCCTGTCACTATTTGAACCCAGTCCTGTCAATCCCCTGTGGTCAGACCGTCTGCAAATCTCCGTGTATACTAGGCAAGCCTTTTTTGACCCTGACTCATGCCTGTCCTGTTTTTTCTTCTCTTTGTCTCCCGCTACGACCTGTTTTGATCCCGACCACGTCTGCTCTCCCGTCCCGGCTTACCACTCGTTTCCGACCCCGACCACGTCTTGCTGACACTCCAGTTTCACACATTCACAGTGAGGTAAAAAAAACAAGAAGATAAAGGAACAGAGAAGATAAGGTTATAAAACAACCCCGACCACGTCTTGCTCTCCCAGTCCCGGCTACCGACCAGTTCTCCGCCCCTGACACGTCATTATGACCCACTTCCGCGTTCGGATCACAATCCGAGTACAAGAGCGACTTGCTTACCTTCCGGCGTTCGCTAGGCGGATGGTAAGCAAGTCTCTTTTCTTTAATAAAACATGTTGTGAACGCTACGCGATTGGGTCCTGGTCGTTTGGCGCCTACCGCCGCGGGTTCTGATTGGCTCCCTATCACTATTTAAACCCAGTCCTCTCTGTCCTCTGTGGTCAGTCTGTCTGCAAAAGCCTTTTTTTACCCTGACTCAAGCCTGTCCCGTTTTTTTTCCTGTTTGTCTCCTGCTACGACCTGTTTTGATCCCGACCACGTCTGCTCTCCCGTCCCAACTTACGACCCGTTTTTGATCCCGACCACGTCTGCTCTCCCGCTTCGGCTTACCACTCGTTTCCGATCCCGACCACGTTTTGCTCTCCCAGTCCCGGCTACCGACCCGTTTTCCGCCCCTGACACCGTCATTGTGATCCACTTCCGCGTTCGGATCATAATCCGAGTACGAAAGCGACTTGCTTCCCGGTTCCTCTCGTTTTCAATAAAACTTATGGTAAACGTCACGCAAGTGGGTCCTGTTTCCGTTCTGCTCCTGACCATATATACACCTTGCTTTTTTTCCAACTACGACCAAATCTTATGCAGCCAAGTCTCGATATTCCCCTTACATTTTTAATCTTAATTGGATTCCCCCTTCACGATAAATAGATGGTCCAAAATGTGCTAGCTGCTATCTTGAGTCACATTTCAACACTCAAGGTTTTTTTTTTTAAATTCTCATTAAGACAAAAAAAAAAAGTCCACAAGTGTCAGGACTACTTTTTGAAAGCAACAGCGAAGAAAAAAAAAAATTCTGAACATAAAGTCAGTCATTTCGAAGCGGCTCTTATCTTGAGGCGGCACCTTTTGTTGATGCCCGTTCCGCCGGTCTGGTTTTTTTACGGCGTCTGTATTTTATGTTTTGCTGACTTCTTCCGTTGGGTTATCGTTGCCGTAAAAAGCTTTTAATTGAAATTAGATTGTGATTTAGTTCCTGCGCAGTCGCCATTTGCCTCTTTCGTGATGGCGCAGTTTAAGGCTGAGACGAGCAACAATGACTATGGTTTTGGGCAAAGAGTTGCCAACGTGGCAGGGTAGTTGCTATGGAAACAGAATCGAAGTACTGAGAGCCTTCGTGATCGCTTGTTAGCTCCTTCGCGGATTTAGAATTATAAACAGTTTTGGAGAGAACGGCGTTGGGTGTCGCCCCCCAAAAAATACGCAGAGAGGACATATGGCAAAAAGGGAACCTGCTTTATTGCATTCGGAACACGTTCCAGAAGTTCAACATTGGTCTTTTATAGTCTTCTCAAATAAAGTTAAGATCTCTCGTGAAGGTCGTCCGCCCCGGCTCCCTCAGCATATATGCTTGACCTCTGGCAACAACGTCATCCCAAGACCTTCACCAGATGTCTACATACATTAGTTATTATCCACATTCCACTACAACAGCACACAGCAAATGCTATCTCGGGGGCACGTTTGGGATAGCTTCGAAGGTCTGAGGGTGTGACTGTGTGTGCTGTCAGTCGAAAAAACGGGGCAGGAGCATGAGGTATTGGGTTCATCCAAAACAGTGACAGAGAATAGCTTTAGAAGCTCGTTAAGTCTGTCCGTAATTATGGTAAAGGTGAATCTATCTATCTATCTATCTATCTATCTATCTATCTATCTCTACATTATCTATCTATCTATCTATCTATCTCTACAGTATCTATCTATCCATCTATCTCTACAGTATCTGTCTATCTATCTATCTATCTCTACAATATCTATATATCCATCTATCTCTACAGTATATATCTATCTATCTATCTATCTCTACAATATATATCTACAGATCTATCTATCCATCTATTTATGTATATATCTATCTATCTGTCTATCTATGTATGTATCTATCTATCTCTACAGTATCTGTCTATCCATCTATCTCTACAGTATCTATCTATCTATCTATCTCTACAGTATCTATCTATCCATCTATCTCTACAGTATCTATCTATCTATCTCTACAGTATCTATTTATCTCTTTAGTATCTATCTATCTATCTATCTATCTATCTATCTATTTCTACAGTATCTATCTATCTATCTATCTATATATCTATATATCTATTTATCTCTACAATATCTATCTATCTATCTATCTATCTATCAAATTTATCTCTACAATATCTATCTATCCATCCATCTATCTATCTGTCTATCTATTTATCTATCTATCTATCTATCTATCTATCTATCTATCTATCTATGTATCTATCTATCTATCTATCTCTACAGTATCTATCTATCTCTACAGTATCTATCTATCTCTACAGTATCTATCCATCTATATATCTATTTATCAATTTATCTCTACAATATCTATCTATCTATCTATCTATCTATCTATCTATCTATCTATCTATCTATCTATCTATCTATCCGTCTATTTATCTATCTATCTATCTATCTATCTATCTATCTCTACAGTATCTATCTATCTATCTATCTATCTATCTAGCTCTACAATATCTATCTATCTATCTATCTATCTATCCATCTATCTACATTAAAAAGAAACTTCTCAATGAAATCACACTCTGAGGAAAGTTAGAAGAGTGCAAAGAAATGGTGATCACCAGCAGGTGCTCCATGGATTGTTATCAAGTCCAGCAAATGACTGAGGTGGTGAAGGAGGGAAAGCAATAATGAGGCCTACTTCTCAGGCTAGGCTAACAACCTTTCTAAGCCACCTCTGTCGAGCCTCTCACCAATGCCATATCCATTACCCATGAAACCGATGACCAGGAGCTACAACTCGTGAGAAATCGCCACAGGTTGGTCAGTTGTATTTAATACCTAACAGTGGCAAGCCTTATTGTAAATTGGACAACCGAGACAAGGTGTCTGCTTGAAAAACACCGAAGTAATCAATCGTCTCTTGTTTTTTTTTTTTCTTCAGAATTTTTATTGTGTATGTCAAAAGTCAAGAATGGGGCCCTTGGAATGAGAACATCGTGCTTTCCTCTCAAGGGCTTGTATTCTTCTCTCCTCGTGTAAAACGTGCTGAGACTAATGAGACAGACTAACGTCTCAACAAACAAAGAATAAGGAGCGGCGGATCGATATGACTCAGCCAGGCTTGGTCTTCGCTTTCATGTTTGTGAGCAGTGTCGAGTGCTACTAAAAAACAGTCATTTATTTCAGTGACTAGCAGGGTTGGGTAGGGTTACTTTAACTTGATTACTTTCAGTTACTTTTGGATGACTCCAATACCAAATATGCTAATAAAAGACAAAAGAAACTAAATAGGCAGCACGGCGGCGCAGTGGTTAGCGCTTGTGCAGCACAGTTCATGTCATGGGAACCTGTCGTGGGTTCAAATCCAGCTCCAGACTTCCTGTGCGGAGTTTGTATGTTCTCCCCGTGCTTGCGTTCTCCGGTTTCCTCCAACGTTCCAAAAACATGCATTTCAGGTGAATTGGCGGGTCCAAATTGTCCCTAGGTGTGAATGAGCGAAGTAGTTGTCTGTCCCTGTGTGCCTTGCGATTGGTTGGCAACCAGTTCAGGGTGTCCCCTGCCCACTGCCTGGAGATGGCTGGGATGGGCTCCAGCCCCCCCGCGACCCTAATGAGTATAAGCGGTACGGCTAAGGAGATGAGATGAGATGAGATGGATAGAATTATGACTCACAACACATGGTAAGCTTTCTCTCCTGGCTTTGATCTCTTTGATCTCCGGCAAAACGAACTTAAAATGCGACAGAAACAAAATGAAAATCAATCCAAACAGCTTGCCAACATCATTTTTGCCCTTCCATGTAATCCGTTACTCCCCAAGCCTGCACAAAATGGAGTCATTTTATCCATGTTTAGTTTCTTTTGTCTTTTATTAGCATATTTGGTGTCGGAGTAATCCAAAAGTCATTGAAAGTAATCCAGTTCAAGTAACCCTACCCAACCCTGGTGACTAGTTACTTTGTTAGAAAGATTACTGACACCAGAAAGTAGCACGTTACTCTGAAAGTAACTACCTAATTTTTGTGGATAATCGCATAATCGCATAAACCCTAATACTGCTTTAGAAGAGAAGAGTAGAATAGAATAGAATCTACCTTTATTGTCATTGTTACAAAATGGGTAAACGTATTGTGACAACGAAATTGGGCATGACACTCCAGTTTCACACATTCACAGTGAGGTAAAAAAGCCAAGAAGATAAAGGAACAGAGAAGATAATGTTATAAAACAAGGAGGATAAGGTTATAGTTATAATTTACACAATATTTACACAAGAGATGTCGGCATGTAGGATGTTACATACAGTAGAACAGCAACATAATAAAATAAATAGAATAAAAAGTGTACTCATTTTAGCTCGGGGGCCACATGGTAGAAAAAAAACTCTCTCAGGGCCCAGACTAGCTGTTCATCTAAAGCAGGGGTGTAAAACTCATTTGAACTCGGGGGCCACACGATAGAACAAACATTCTGTCGGGGGGCGGACTAGTAGATTAAAGAGAAAGAAAAAGAGATAAAGAAATAAGAGAAAGAGGGAAGGAAAAGGAGAGAGAGCGGGACAAGGAAAGAAAAAGAGAGAGAGGGAGAGAGCGTGAGAAACAAAAGATAAAAAGTTGTGAGAGAGGGGGAAAATAAAGGGAGAAGGAGAAAGAAAGTCTTTTTCTATTTCTCTTTGGATTTCTTTCTTCCTCTCCCTTTCTTTCCCCCTCTCTTACGACTTCTCTTTTTATCTCTTTTGTTTCTCATGCTCTCTCTCTCTCTCCCTTTTTTCTTTCTTTGTCCCGGCCTTTCTCCTTTTCCCTCCCTCTTTCTCTTATTTCTTTATCTCTCTTTTTCTTTCTCTTTAATCTACTAGTCCGGCCCCCGACAGAATGTTTGTTCTATCATGTGGCCCCCAAATCAAAATGAGTTTGACACCCCTGGTCTACACGATACTGCCAGAAACTCTATATCGAGTGAGCAGTGTGTGTCAATGACTGGGCTGTTATCGCAGCGCATAGTCCCCCACCCCCTGTCAGGAACATGCTTGGAAGCACATGAAAAAAAATTTTGCATTGCCGGAAACTCAGCAAAATGTAACTTGATGTCAAGTTTTGGACATGTTTGATAATGGATTAGTTGCCACACTTGGGATTTCCGTTGCTCACTGTCGTTTCAAGCGTCGCTCACCGACTTTGTGTGAACGCTCAGGCCCGTAAGGAAAATTCCAGGGAACATCGCCCTTGAACGACCCTGGCACTTTCCCATTTAAAGGCGTGTGTCGTTTTTGGAGACGGCCATGTTATTATTTCGCGGGAGCAAAGCGCGTTTTATGGCCGGCTCTCCTGGTCCAGGATGGCTGCAGAGTGCCCCATTAACCACCTGGCCAATCACGAGTCCACATCGCTCGTCGCAATATGGCCGAATGGACATTGCGCTAATTCCGAGGTCGTTCCGATGCTAAATCGAAGCTTCGGAGTGGAAAAGCTCACCGGAGCCTTTCGGAAAAGACCCGCCCCGTCCCCCGGCGGCCGTGAAAGCCGGCGGACCGACAGGCGGAGGCGAGGTCGAATGAAAGAGAACCCTTTGTGATGGGTATCGGTCCGGGAAAGAACCGAAATGATAAATGACATGAAGGCGGGGATGTCGAAACTCATTTTACCTCATAGGGGCCAGACTAGAGCATTATAGAGAAAGGAAAAGAGAGTGAGAGAGAGACAGGGGGGACGAAAGAAAGACAGACCAAAAGAAAGAGAGAACAAAGGAAAGAGAGAAATGAAAAAGAGAGAAAATGAAAGAAAGAAAGAACAAAAGAAAGAGAGAAATTAAGAGAGAGAGAAAATGAAAGAAAGAAAGAACAAAAGAAAGAGAGAAATTAAGAGAGAGAGAAAATGAAAGAAAGACAGAACAAAAGAAACAGGAGTAATTAAGAGAGAGAGAAAATGAAAGAAAGAAATAACAAATAAAAGAGAGAAATTAAAAGGGAGAGAAAATGAAAGACAGACAGAACAGAGGAAAAAGAGAAATCAACAGAGAGAGAAAATGAAAGAAAGACAGAACAAAGGAAAGAGAGAAACTGAGAGAGAGAAAATGAAAAGAGATCACATAAGAGAGAAGAGGAAGAAAAACTGAAGGGAGAGGGAGAGAGAACAAAAGAGAGGAAGAACAAAAGAGAGAAAATAGAAGGGTGTCTAGATGGATGGATGGATGTTTAGATAGATGGATGAGTAAATGGAGAGATGGAAGTGTACATAGAGGAATATCGAGATGGATAAATGGATGTACAGATAGATAGATAGATGGATACTGTAGAGATAGATAGGTGTCTAGATAGATACTGTAGAGATAGACAGATAGATGTCTAGATAGATAAATGTCTAGATGTCTAGATAGATAGATAGATAGATATTGTAGAGATAGATAGATGTCTAGATAGATACTGTAGAGATAGACAGATAGATGTCTAGATAGATAGATAGATAGATACTGTAGAGATAGATAGATGTCTAGAATCTAGACTCTAGATAGATACTGTAGAGATAGACAGATAGATGTCTTGATAGATAGATAGATAGATAGATAGATAGATACTATAGAGATAGATAGATAGATAGATAGATAGATAGATAGATACTATAGAGATAGATAGATAGATAGATAGATAGAGAGATAGAGAGATAGATACTGTAGAGATAGACAGATAGATGTCTTGATAGATAGATAGATAGATAGATAGATAGATAGATAGATACTATAGAGATAGATAGATAGATACTGTAGAGATAGATAGATAGATAGATGGAGAGATAGAGAGATAGATACTGTAGAGATAGATAGATAGATACTGTAGAGATAGATAGATACTGTAGAGATAGATAGATAGATGTCTAAATGTCTGGATGTCTAGATAGACACTGTAGAGATAGATAGAAGTCTAGATAGATACTGTAGATATAGACAGATAGATGTCTAGATAGATAAATGTCTAGATGTCTAGATAGATAGATAGATATTGTAGAGATAGATAGATGTCTAGATAGATACTGTAGAGATAGACAGATAGATACTGTAGAGATAGATAGATAGATGTCTAAATGTCTGGATGTCTAGATAGACACTGTAGAGATAGATAGAAGTCTAGATAGATACTGTAGATATAGACAGATAGATGTCTAGATAGATAAATGTCTAGATGTCTAGATAGATAGATAGATAGATATTGTAGAGATAGATAGATGTCTAGATAGATACTGTAGAGATAGACAGATAGATGTCTAGATAGATAGATAGATAGATAGATACTGTAGAGATAGATAGATGTCTAGAATCTAGACTCTAGATAGATACTGTAGAGATAGACAGATAGATGTCTTGATAGATAGATAGATAAATAGATACTATAGAGATAGATAGATAGATAGAGAGATAGATACTGTAGAGATAGACAGATAGATAGATACTATAGAGATAGATAGATAGATAGATACTGTAGAGATAGATAGATAGAGAGAGAGAGAGATAGATACTGTAGAGATAGAGAGATGTCTAGATAGATACTGTAGAGATAGATAGATAGATAGATACTGTAGAGATAGATAGATAGATAGAGAGAGAGATAGAGAGATAGATACTGTAGAGATAGAGAGATGTCTAGACAGATACTGTAGAGATAGATAGATAGATAGAGAGATAGATATATAGATACTGTAGAGATAGATAGATGTCTAGATAGATACTGTAGAGATAGACAGATGTCTAGATAGATAGATGTCTAGATAGATAGATAGATACTGCAGAGATAGATAGATGTCTAGATAGATACTGTAGAGATAGATAGATAGATAGATAGAAAGACAGCTCTATCCATTATCTGCACCGCTTTTCCTCAATATTTCAGTTACCCTGCCTTTGCCCGATATAGGAAGGGTTTCGGCTCTTTCTTATCGTATTTATTATCACGAAAATGAAAATATATGTCTATACATAATTTGAGTTGATCACTCTGCATTTCGGGAAGTCTCAAAGGAAAGGCTTTTCACAGTCGCTTAAATGAATAACACGAATGGCATGATCAGAGTTGACAATGGAAAAGGCAGCATTGTTATTCTTTAAAAGGTGTATTTGTTGATCCGGCTTCGCTATTGACTGTGATTACCTCTGACATGCTATTCCCTTCACAGTGGGGAAGGAGATCTCAATCCATTCTCTTTTTTCGATGCTGAATGATGTAAAAAAAAAAAAGGGACCGTCTTCAAATGACAAAAGAATTCCTTTTCATTTTCAGATGTACTTTAAACGCTCCCGTCGACACGCGGCCTTAATATTTCGAGCGAACCGAAAATCAGCGGATTCTTTTAAGTTGTTGACGGTATCCCGCGTCACTTTTTGTAACTTTTTTCACTTTTTGTGGTTTGATTTTTTTTTTCCATGCCGCAGTGTTCTGGTTTTTGACTCTTTTTTTGACACGAAATTGTCATGATCATTTTTTAACCGCACTCCAAACTTTTCGTCCGGCAGATCCGCCATTGTTGTTTTGGTCTCGCGGTTCGAGTTTTCGTCCGCACGCCGATCTCCAGTTCGAGTTGTGTCGTGAAAGTCCGTCTCTAGAGAACCGGCTTTTTTGGCTCAACTCATTAAAGAGTCGGCTCTCAAACGGCTCACTTGCTTTGATGCATTATATTACGAATGATTATGTATTATTGCAAAGGTTGTACGGCCTACAAAAGTCGTTTCTTTTTACAATTTTTTCACAAGATATCCATTTCTTTTTATTTCCTGATATATTTTGTCGCATCATATTAACATTTTGGGGGGCTTATTGAGTCGGTTGTAAGATACAGAACTGTATTTAATCACATTTTTTTAGTGGAAGTACGATTTTGGCAACAAGATTCACTTGATATCATTGGAAATTATTTGAATACAACACAAACTTTCTTTTTTCCGTGTTTTTTTCGACTTTTTTTTTTAATTCCTTTAAAAAAAATCTCATTGTGTTTATTTTTTTCCGAGCTGTTACTTTTTTCTTTTTGTTCTCTATTTACTTTTTTTCTACATGTCTTTCTTTTCTTTTTTTCTGGCTTTTTTCTAAATTTTTCTTTCTTTTTTTCTCTTCCTTTTGTTTCTTTTTTTCTCAGCTTTTCACTACTTTTACATTTTGGTATTTTTTTCTTTTTTGTTCTATTCCCCCCTTCTTTTAAGTCATTTTGTGAATAGTTTTACATCATATTTGGTCATGTTGGGATGAAAGAAGCAAAAACAACCCGAAGAGCCGTTTAGGACCCGAAAGAGACGGTTCCTTTTAGTGAGCCGAGCCGAAGAAGCCGGTTCTCAACTAACTTTACTCAACTTCGTTCGACTTTGACTCGACTTCAAAATACCACATTTAGGACACAACGTCGGGGGAACCCGTGTATTTTGACCTTCATGCACTGTAACTTTGACTTAAGTCGCTTCTTAATTAGCAATTTCGAGCCCTGATTTTTGTGCGCCGGCTAGATTTTCTTGTGCGCTGAGAATGGGCGAGCAGTGCGCAATTGCGCACGCGCACTGGTCATAAGGAAGCGAACTTGATTGTCCACCATCTTGTCGCTACAGGTACGACCAAAACCCCAAAACGATGATTTTTGGTCACTATGAGTCTCCGTATTATAACCAGTTATATTATAAATATGAAAGTACTGTTCTCCTGCTCTGTAGTAATTTTAAACCACAACACATGATCGCCACCTAGAGGACTGGAGTGCAAGTGTATGAAGTGAAACTTGTTAAGATATGAACAGCAGTTGACTATTAACGACGCCACTAATTCATGCCAATGCCGTCGTAAAGGGAAGACTTCATTCGAAACAGCTAATCACTGGAAAATTACAACTATAATTATTTTAGGGTTTTTTTCAACTAATGGGAATTTGGGACTGGCTATTTGGAGTCTATGGTCTGCTGGGCAGATTTTTTTTTTTTTTTTTGGTTTGTCATGTACTCTAAATTCTGAACTACAGAGCATATTTAAATAAAAAAAAAACTCAACTTGTTTTTGTTAAAGCTTCGGGTTTGAAAAGCCATAAAAATGTATTCGTTCATGTCCATTTAACAAAAAAAAAATCAGCGGGGAAATGTCTAGTACAGAAAAGTAACATGTTGGGATTGAGACATTTTGTCAGGGTTGCCATGGCGCCCAACTGGCCCCGCCCGTGTGGCGCCAGCTGCGGTTCATTGACAGATTGGGTTTTCTGCTATTTAAACCCAGCCCAGTCACTCTCCTTTGGTCAGTCCGTCAACAAACCTCTGCCCCGCAAGACGTGGGTTTTGACTCAGTCCTGTTTCTTGTTGGCAATTCCTGTCCAGTATTGTTTCCGTTTATTTTTGTCCTGTTTAATATGGGTTTCTTGTTACGTTCCCGTCTATTTTCATCCTTTTTATTATTCTCTCCAGTTTTCGTTCCCGTCTAGTTTGTCCTGTTTTATTTCGATATCCAGGTTTATTATCAATCCTGTCTGTCCCGTCGTGTCCGGTATCGACCCCCTCTGTCCGATATCTACTCGGGCAATTGGTATCGATCTCGTCGGCCTCTGGCTTCCTATCATTTCACGCCAGACTGCTCCCTAACGTGCACGACTCCCCAATTCCCGTTTGGGTCCTGTTCCTGTTCCGGTTCTTGACACATTTGTTTGCGGACTGTGTCTGCAACTCTCAATTTAATCGATTGATAATAATTAAATTAGCATTAGCATATACCCAGGAGCTCTACAAAAATATTCTAAAAATAAACTCAATGTACTGTACTACTAAAATGCTGAGTCATGTGACTGGTCTTAAGCTCTCCCATCCCTTGCGCTCATGATAAAGTGCTTGAGGGGAGACCAAGTACTGCTACTACTAAAAAAATAGTGGCTTCTAGTCCGGAATTTACGGTAAATTGCTTTTTCAAAAATGTTTTTTCCGTTTACTCGCCTGAAATAGTTCTTGGACTCTTACTCACCTGGTTGACCTTTCGAGTACTTTACGGTAAATGGACCAATGTCCTTGATAAATCGCCCGGTGGACCAGCATAGAATTGAGTCCCCCAGAGACAAAGCAAACCGTACGTGACCCCATTTAAGCTTTCAAGTTCAAACCGAATCCATCGTTCCGAAAGTACCTTGAAAGGTTTCACCTGAACCTCAACCTGGTTCTGTTATTTGTCGGGTCTAAAGCGACCACTTACATGTGGGAGAGCTAAAAAATATTGGCTAATCGTAGAAGGAAATTCAGGCATAGACTTTTTGAGTTTTCTAGACAACTGCAGTTCGAGAAGGTTCCTTTCGTCTCCTTCTAAAAACCTTCCCCCACTGCGCTGTGTTTTATTGAAATCACATGGGTGGAATAGTACTGAGACTGTCAGGAAACGGACCGGGAAGCAGGAAGTCGGAACTCATATGCGTAGATGATCTGTCACTTTAATTAGCAAGGAAAAAATGTCCAACACACAAACGGACCAAAAACAAAACAAAACAGGTTCAAGAGGCAATCAAAATTACAAACTAGGCATTACTCGGATCAAACGGGCATGAACAGGGTTTCAACGAGGTTAAGCAATGATCTGGCAGCAGGCAGTCCCAAAAGGAGCGCTTAAGTACTCCAAAAGCCAAGTCCAATGCGTCTCAGCCGGTCTCAAGGGGCGAGGCCAGCTGGGCGCCATGACAACCGTGTATTTTTATTTTTTTTTGTATTTTATTATTATTCAGCCAGTATCAACCATCAACATGATGTCTACCGGAAATCATTTTGTCACGCGAAGCTTTCGACGTGACTCGTCGCCTTCGATCAGCGCCGGGTTTTTAGACCCAACTGCTGTGTCATTAGGTGACCAAACCCCCCAATTCCAACCCTTAATGCGGAGCGCCAAGCAGGGAGGCAATGGGTACCAATGTTGTAAGTCTTAGGTATGACTCGGCCGAGGCTTGAACCAACGACCTCCCAGTCTCGGAGCGGGCGCCCTACCGGAGCACCATCTAGGCTACCGAGCTGGCCATGTAGGACATGACAGAGACAAAGAAACAGGAAAAGAAGCTCCCTCTGACTGTCCCCCCTGGGACATTACCAACACTATTAAACAGGAAAACTCGGAGAAGCCAAAAAGGGCCATACAATCTGATTAGAAATGCACACCTTTGAGCAAATACGTTTAAGCCTACTTTACATTTTTTAAATGCTCCCTACGATAGAAATATCAATCAGGGGACTGCATATTATATGTAATTATTAACTGGATGCTAGAAAGAATAAAGACATAGCTGAAAGCGGAATTCCTGCCGACAACATGTTGCCTGCAGACATTTTGACACGGACGGTGAGCAGCTGGTAAAAAGTAAATAGAAGGTCTGAAGAAAGAAAGAAACAAGGGTGGCAGGGGGGCCACAGAGGGACGCTAACCCACAAATCCGCCACGAGGCGTCACTTCTGCTGAGCTAGCACGCTGCGTGGAGGAATTCCGGCCTAGATGCGGATGGAACCCAGCTGCGCAACGGGTGCCAAGAAGGGCAAAGCAGGCCAGGCATGAAAAGAAATCGGCTTCGACCTGCAGGAACGACGTATTGTGTTCAGTCGGACTTTTCTCATTATTTCTCTGATTCTCTCTCTTCTGTGTCTTGTTCTCTCTCTCTCTCTCTTCTTTCCATCTTTCTCTCTCATTCAGCCCCTGTCTCTCTTGCTCTCTTTTACGCTCTCACTCTCTCCCTCCCTCCAACTTTCTTTCTCTCTCATTGTCTTTCTCTCTCTTTGAGCCCCTGTGTCTCTTGCTGTCTCTCTCTCTCTCGTTCTCTCTCTCTCTTTCTCTCTTATTTTCCTTCTCATTCTCTCTCATTCTCTCTCTTGTTTTCTCTCTCTTTCTGTCCCTATCTGTCTCTCTCTCTCTCACTCTCTCTCTCTCTCATTCTCTCTCTCTCATTCTATCTCTCTCATTCTCTCTCTCTCTTTCTCTCTTGTTTTCCTTCTTATTCTCTCTCATTCTCTCTCTTGTTTTCTCTTTCTTTCTTTCCCTGTCTCTCTCTCTCTTTCTCTCTCTCTAACTTTCTCTCTTGCTTTCCTTCTCATTCTCTCTCTTTCTTTCTCTTGTTTTCTCTCTCTTTCTGCCCCTGTCTCTCTCTATCGTTCTCTCTGTCTTGTTTTCCTTCTCATTCTCTCTCATTCTCTCTCTTGTTTTCTCTCTCTTTCTGCCCCTGTCTTTCTCTATCGTTCTCTCTCTCTTGTTTTCCTTCTCATTCTCTCTCGTTCTCTCTCTTGTTTTCTCTCTCTTTTTGCCCCTGTCTTTCTCTCTCTCTCTCCCTCCCTCTCTCTCTCTCTCTCTCTCTCATTCTCTCTCTCTCTTTCTCTCTTGTTATCCTTCTCATTCTCTCTCATTCTCTCTCTTGTTTTCTCTTTCTTTTTGCCCCTGTATCTCTCTCTCTCTCTCTCTGTCTCTCTCTCATTCTCTCTCTCTCTTTCTCTCTTGTTTTCCTTCTCATTCTCTCTCATTCTCTGTCTTGTTTTCTCTCTCTTTTTGCCCCTGTCTCTCTCTCTCTCTCTCTCTCTCTCTCTCTCTTTCTCCCCCTGTCTCTCTTACTCTTTCCCTCTCGAACCTGCTTTCTTGTTCTATCTCTCTCTGTTTCTCTCTCTCCCTCATTCTCTTTCTTGTTTTCTCTCTCTTTCTGCCCCTGTCTCTCTCTCTTTCTCGTTCTCTCTCACACACATTCTCTTTCATCTATAGGTCCAGCTCCCGTGAAATCCTTTGTTTTCTACCGCGAGGCCCCCGAGCTCAAATGAGTAGTTCAGCTGCCACTTACTGGTGTACCACCCACACTCAAGGGCTTCAAACGCCAAACCCGAGTGACGGACGGCCGGACCGAGCTGTCCAATTCCCCCCAAAAGGCCCGGAGAGATCTGCCTAAAATGAAAAAGGTCGCCGCCTCTATTTTCAGCCGCCATGTTGCTAGCTAGCCACGGTCCGTGAGCGCCGGACCTTTCCCTCACTCACGTCTCCGGCAAAGCGCGGAAAGGGAGCGCCTCATAAATTATTCCCGTCTTTGCATGCTCGCCGCCGACGCGACCGGGCTGCAAAGAAGGATACAAAAGGAAAAACAGACATCAGTCACGGAAAGACCGAAAGGTGTTGCTTGCATGCGATGTTCCCTCTAAGCTGCGCGCGTGCGCAATCGCGCACATACTCGGAAAATCTAGCCAGCTCACAAAAATCAGGGCTCGAAATAGCTAATTAAGAAGCCAATTAAGTCAAAGTTACAGTGCATGAAGGTCAAATGTCGAAGTCGATCGAAGTTGAGTAAAGTCGGTAGAGTTTCGAGAGAACCGGCTTCTTTGGCTCGGCTCACTAAAAAGAACCGGCTCTTTCGGGTCCCAAACGGCTCTTCATGTTGTTTTTGCTTCTTTTATCCTATAACCAGTGTTCCCTCTAAGCTGCGCGCGTGCGCAATTGCGCACTGCTCGCACATTCTCAGCGCACAAGAAATTTTAGCCGGCGCACAAAAATGAGGGCTCGAAAAGACTAATTAAGAAGCGACTTAAGTCAAAGTTACAGTGCATGAAGGTCAAAATACACGGGTTCCCCCGACGTTCTGTCCTAAATGCGGTATTTTGAAGTCGAGTCGAAGTAGAACGAAGTTGAGTAAAGTTAGTAGAGAACCGGCTTCTTCGGCTCGGCTCACTAAAAAGAACCGGGTCTTTCGGGTCCCAAACGGCTCTTCGGGTTGTTTTTGCTTCTTTAATCCCTACACGACCAAATCTCATCTCATCAGCCGTACCGCTTATCCTCATTAGGGTCGCGGGGCGGGGGGGGCTGGAGCCCATCCCAGCCATCTCCGGGCAGTGGGCAGGGGACACCCCAAACTGGTTGCCAGCCAATCGCAGGGCACACAGGGACAGACAACTCATCCGCTCATTCACACCTAGGGACAATCTGGACCGGCCAATTCACCTGAAATGCATGTTTTTGGAACGTGGGAGGAAACCGGAGTGCCCGGAGGAAACCCACGCAAGCACGGGGAGAACATACAAACTCCACACAGGAAGTCTGGAGCTGGATTTGAACCCACGACAGGTTCCCATGACATGAACTGTGCCGCACAAGCGCTAACCACTGCGCCGCCGTGCTGCCCGCACACGACCAAATATGATGTCAAATTCTGCACAAAATGACTTAAAGGAAGGGGGGAATAGAACAAAAAAGAAAAAAATACCAAAATGAAAAAGTAGAGAAAAGCTGAGAAAAAAAAGAAGGAAAAATTCAGAAAAAAAAGCCAGAAAAAAAGAAAAGAAAGAAACAAAGGAAAAAAAGGAAATAGAGATCAAAAAGAAAAAAGTAACAGTTAGGAAAAAATAAACAGATTGAGATTTTTTTTTAAAGGAATTAAAAAAAAATAGGGGCGGCAGTAGCTCAGGAGGTAGAGTGCTCATCTTGGGATCAAGGGATCCTAGTTCGACTGCCGACTCGTCCGTGTTACATGTCGAAGTGTCCTTGGGTAAGACACTGAACCCCTAATACCCCCAATAAGCAGGTTAGCGCCTTACATGGCTGCAAGGCCGCTATTGGGAAATGTGGAGCACATTGTAAAGCGCTTTGGGAAGTCATTGACTTGAAAAGCGCTATAGAAATGCAAATCATTTCATAGGAAAAAAAACAGGGGAAAGAGAAGTAAAAGTTTGTGTCGCATTCAAATCATTTCCAATGATACCAAGTCAATCATTGTAGTTCCACTAAAAATGTGATTAAATACAGTTGTGTATCGTGCAACCGACTCAATAAGCCCCCAAAAATGTGTGCAGTGGGGGGTGTTTATTGTTGGGAACAACATCCAACCAATAGGCTCAAAGAACAGGTAGCGGTTGCCATGGCAGTCACATTAGCTCGTACAAAAGACTTATTCATGTGTCGCCTTCATAAAAATCTACATTCCCTGCCCAATTGATTCTTCTCAAATCGTGTTCATTGTAGCACCTACGCTATTAGGCAGGGGGAAGAAAAGCTAGTGGATTTCTTCTAAGTTTGATAAATGGTAAAATGAATCATATCACATCAGCAACACGAAATATAGGTAATAACAAAATGTCCGCTTCCAGAGGAACAAATCATAATGTTAGGGAAAAAACTTTATCACAAATTATTCCGTTTACAAAATTGTTTGAATGAGTTATCTGACTCCATTAACCAAACCCAAACTTCACTCTCCTAACAATGCATGCTCTTTTCTTAATGCACGGCGGCGCAGAGGTTAGCGCATGTGCGGCACAGTTCTGAGGTCGTGGGAACCTCCTGCGTGGGTTCAAATCCAGCTTTACTGGCCTTACTGTGCGGAGTTTGTATGTTCTCCCCGTGGGTGGGTTTCCTCCGGGCACTCCGGTTTCCTCCCACATTCCAAAGACATGCATTTCAGGTGAATTGGCCGGTTCAAATCGTCCCTAGGTGTGAATGAGCAAGTGAGTTGTCTGTCCCCTTGTGCCCTGCGATTGAGTTAACCAGTTCAGGGTGTCCCCTGCCCACTGCCCAGAGATGGCTGGGATGGGCTCCAGCCCCCCCCGGGACCCTAATAAAGATAAGCGGTACAGCTAATGAGATGAGATGAGATATTTGACAAGATACAGGCATTTCCACACGGGGGAAGATTTATTTTCTTAAAGTATTTAACTAAGTGAATTCCATCAAATTAGCCGAATTATTGTCGCTCGAGGCTTCCTCAAGCCTCCTTTTTCGATTGTCCCTCTCATTCTCCGTTCTGGGGCGTCGGCTCCTCCCATGGGGCGTGCTGATTTCTCACGTGGCCTCCACCTAGTCGCCACCTCGTCTGACCGGTGCATCACGAACGCCCCTCAGGTGCCAGCTTCACCACCTCCTCGCCGAAAGGCGCCGCCACGTCTAAAAAACTCACACCAACAAAGCTTATCAGAACAACTTCTCCAAACAATGTCTCCTTTCCCGCGTCACAGGCTCCTCCGGCATCAGCCCTTGTCCCCGTTATCAAAATTCCCCAGCCAAAACACTCCGCACTTGGAACGGCGCGACCTGTCCTTGAACTTCAGCCTCCTCTGTGAAAAATCTTCATTGCATTCAATGAATGTAATTCGTGTATAAAATCCTTTATAGTAAAAAAAATAAAATAAAAATCCTTCAATAAGCTATTGAATAAGCCTAGATTTAATCACTTTCACTGAGGTTGCACATGGAACCTCAGAGGGCAGAGCATTCTACAGCACAGGGGCCCGATTGGAGAACGCTCTCGAAACTACGGATTTCTTCTTGGCTCTTGGGACCACCAGTAGTTTTTTAAGGGAAGGTTCTGAAAGAGAATGAAGGAGAAAAATCAAAGGGTTGAACAAATCGAATCATTCTGCCGTTGCCAAAATTACAATCGTGTGCAGAAGATGTCGAGATTCCTGGGTCTCCTCATCTTATCACCCATGCCGATGAAATGTTCACGCCCCATGACCGAGCCTCTGGCTGATTGGTCCGAGGTCGTCGATGCAAATTTCCCAACCATGATTAGAAGAATGAGGGGCAGCACGGTGGCGCAGTGGTTAGCGAGTGTGCGGCACAGTACTAAGGTCTTGGGAACCTCCTGTGTGGGTTCAAATCCAGCTACCGGACTTACTGTGCGGAGTTTGTATGTTCTCCCCGTGCTTGGGTTTCCTCCGGGCACTCCGGTTTCCTCCCACATTCCAAAGACATGCATTTCAGGTGGATTGGCCGGTCCAAATTGTCCATAGGTGGGAATGAGCAAGCGAGTTGTCTGTCCCTGTGTGCCCTGCGATTGGCTGGCAACCAGTTCAGGGTGTCCCCTGCCTACTGCCCGGAGATGGCTGGGATGGGCTCCAGCCCCCCGCGACCCTAATAAAGCGGTACAGCTAACGAGATGAGATGAGATATTTGACAAGAGACAGGCATTTCCACACAGGGGCATATTTATTAGGTTCCGGGATCTCCTCATCTTATCACCCATGCCGATGAAATGTTCACCCCCCATGACCAAGCCTCTGGCTGATTGGTCCGAAGTCATCGATGCAAATTTCCCGACAATGATTAGAAAAATGGGAGGAGGGGTGATAGGACGTGCCAGGCAAATACTCCCAACACCCCAGGCGAGGTGATAAGTCATTCAGCACAGACTGAAAACAAAAGACACATTCCAAAGCAAAGGCGGTTTACGACACCTTTCTCTCAGAGTTTGCCCTCAAACACTGAAGTCAGATTTTGGAACAAGTATCTTTGACTTTACGTGAGATAAAACAGTGTATAAAATAGTATACAAAGCTGTATTTTGCAAAAAAAACTAATATTCAGTGACATATTTGCATAATCTAACAATAGTCATGCTAAGTAACGAAACCAAAATGTCATCGACAGAGACGTCAAATAATATGGGCGAGGCGTTCAAAGTTGAGAGGAGCTTCGTTGCGACACTGGTGCCTTGACTCATGGACGTAAGGTTAGCGAACATCACGCTAGCTAGCCAAACGTTGCGACATCTGTCGCTGCTGATTTGGTCAGCAAAGCACCTTGGCATGCAACGTTAGCCGCCGATGCCATTGTGCGCTGCTTGACCTACATAATTTCAGAAACTAATTTCAGTTTCGTCGCTAATAGCCACGAGCTAATGGTGAAACGCGCTTAACCTTATAAAAATCTGAGGTCGTTGAGCTAGCAATTTAAAGGTGGGTTTGAAAAGTTGGTGATGAGATCTTTTCTCTGTTAAGTATGTGTTCACAATGCCCAACTGAAACCGGAGGAGAACCCAAATGCGTAACGTTTCTCACACAAGCTTTTATTTTACGGGAAATCGGGCAATCATACACGTTAACCAAAAGCCAGTGATTCGGCGATCGTTGGGCAGAAGACCTATGGCAGCATTCTGGCGTGGAATGACAGGAAGCCAGAGGCTGACGAGATCGATACCTATTGCACGAGCAGATATCATACAGATTGGGTTGATGCCGGACGGGACGGGGCAGACAGGATTGATATTAGATATAGGAGACTGGAGACAGATATCAGACAGGACGAAATAGACGGGGACGACACCCAATACCGGAGATTGTAGCAAGGTATCAGACAGGACGAGACAGACGGGATCGATACCAGACATTGGAGACTGGAGTTTGATATCGAACAGGACGAGATAGACGGGGACGAAACCCGTTACTGGAGATTGTAGCAAGGTATCAGACAGGACGAGACAAATGGGATCGATAGCAAACACTGGAGATGGGAGTCAGATATTAAACAGGGCGAGATAGACAGGGACGATACACCATACTGGAGACTGTAGCAAGGTATCAGACAGTACGAGACAGACGGGATCGATACTAAATACTGGAGACAGGAATCAGATGTCAAACAGGGCGAGTAGACAGGGACGATACACCATACTGGAGATTGTAACGAGGTATCAGACAGACGAGATCGATACCGGACACTGGAGAGTGGAGTCCGATATCAAACAGGACGAGATAGACGGGAACGATACCAGTCACTGGAGACTGGAGACAGATATTAAACAGGACGAGATAGACGGGTACGATACCAGTCACTTGAGACTGGAAACCGATATCAAACAGGACGAGATAGACGGGAACGATACCTGATAGCGGAGATTCTAGCAAGGTATCAGACAAGACGAGACAGACGGGTTCGATACCAAACACTGGAGACTGAAGTCAGATATCAAACAGGGTGAGAAAGACGGATCGATACTAAACACTGGAGACTGGAATCAGATATCAAACAGGGCGAGATTGACGGTAACGATACCTGATACCGGAGATTGTAGCAAGGTATCAGACAGGACGAGACAGACGAGATCGATACCGGACACTGGAGAGTGGGGTCCGATATCAAACAGGACGAGATAGACGGGAACCCAGTCACTGGAGACTGGAGACCGATATCAAACAGGACGAGATAGACAAAAACGATACCAGTCACTGGAGACTGGAGACCGATATCAAACAGGACGAGATAGACGGCAACGATACCAGACAGGATAGACAAGCAGGATACCGGACAGATATTGGACAAATGAGGTCGATACCGGACAGGACGGGACAGACAGGATTGATACCAAAACTGAATCTCAAATTAAACAAGACAAACTAGACAGGAACGAAACTGGAGATCGATATTAAACAGGACAAAATAGATGGGAACAATACTGGACAGGAAACACAAGCAGGAAGAGAATTAGTCTAAGTCCAGCCTCCTTTCTCGTTCTCTCTCGATCTCCAGGCCCACGTTTTTTAAGACAGGCTGGTGTGCCGGCTCCTCCCATGGGCACCCACCATCTGAAAGAAGAGCGTCTCAATGTCTGGACCCCGAGCGCTCCGGCGTCACGAAGGCCTTTTTCTTCTTTTTCCCTGTTTTTTCCTTTTTTTTTTTTTTAATTCATTTAAAAAAAATCTCATTGTGTTTATTTTTTCATAGCTGTTACTTTTTTCTTTTTGATCTCTATTTACTTTTTTTCCTTTGTTTCTTTCTTTTCTTTTTTTCTGGCTTTTATTCAGAATTTTTCCTTCTTTTTTCCTCTTCCTTTTGTTTCTTTTTTTCTCAGCTTTTCACTACTTTTTCATTTTGTTCTATTTCCCCCACTTCCTTTAAGTCATGCTGTGCATAAATGTACATAATATTTGGTCATATAGGATTAAAGAAGCAAGAACAACCCGAAGAGCCGTTCGGGACCCGAAAGAGCCGGTTCTTTTTAGTGAGCCGAGCCGAAGAAGCCGGTTCTCGAAAAACTCTACTGACTTTACTCAACTTCGTTCTACTTCGACATTGTAACTTTGACTTAATTGGCTTCTTAATTAGCAATTTGGAGCCCTGATTTTTGCGAGCTGGCTAGATTTGGGTCCATCGCAAAATCGAATCAAACCCAAATGTATGATGTGAAAATGTACTCACTTCTTCCTAACTCCTCCCCCGATAAACACTCTGAGTGTCGGGACTGATCCCATTAGTGTTCCTTTTCACGGGATGATGCCAAGAGAGACCGGGGTGCGGGGTTTTTTTTTTTTGGGGAGGTGTTGGTTTCAGATGGTGGTCGTAAGCCTTTAATGCTATTACCTCTCCCAGGGAAAAGGTAATGACACTCGAATGGTTATTTTACCGCCACATTGCCCGCACAGAAAGCGAGTCCCGTGAAGTCATTTCAAGCTTGTTACGGCGGCGCTAACACACGAAAGGGCAGAGATGGATCATGGGCTGAAGCACAGGTGTCAAAAAAAGCGGCCCGCGGGCCAGATCAGGCCCGCTAAGGGATTGAATCCGGCCCGCGAGACAACACTCAGAGAAGCGCAAGAGAGAAACGAGCTGCAGGTTGAAATATGTCTACTTGATGTTGCCAAAGCCAGGTGCCTCGGACAAAGACACTGTACTTGTGTTTCTTTCTTTCTCTCTCTCTCTCTCTCTCTCTCTCGCT
Organism: Urocampus carinirostris; assembly: GCF_059441175.1. Taxonomy (NCBI): domain Eukaryota; kingdom Metazoa; phylum Chordata; class Actinopteri; order Syngnathiformes; family Syngnathidae; genus Urocampus; species Urocampus carinirostris. The sequence goes on along the minus strand of NC_142367.1, from coordinate 24,778,626 downwards.
CTTTTCTACCCCTTTTCTCCCACTCTCTGTCTCTATCACTCTCTGTGTCCCTCTTTTTCTCTTCCTTTGATGCTCTTTGTCTCTTTCCCTCTCTGTGTCTTTTAACCTCTTTTGCTCTAACTTCCTTTTTTCTTTTTCTCTATTTTCTCTTTCTCTCTTCCTACCCTTTGCGCTTTCTTTTCTCTTTTCTCTCCTTCTGTCTTTCCATTTCTCTTTGGATTTCTTTCTTCCTCTCCCTTTCTTTTCCCCCTCTCTCACGACTTTTCATCCTTTGTTTCTCACGCTCTCTCCCTCTCTCTCTTTTTCTCTTCCTTTGTTGCTCTTTGTCTCTTTCTCTCTCTGTGTCTTTTAACCTCTTTTGCTCTAACTTCCTTTTTTCCTTTTCTCTCTTTTCTCTTTCTCTCTTCCTACCCTTTGCACTTTTTTTTCTCTTTTCTCTCCTTCTGTCTTTCCATTTCTCTTTGGATTTCTTTCTTCCTCTCCCCCTCTCTCATGACTTTTTATCCTTTGTTTCTCACGCTCTCTCCCTCTCTCTCTTTTTCTTTCTTTGTCCCGCCCTCTCTCCTTTCCCCTCCCTCTTTCTCTTATTTTTTTATCTCTCTTTTTCTTTCTCTTTAATCTACTAGTCCGGCCCCCGACAGAATGTTCTATGGTGTGGCCCCCGAGTTCAAATGAGTTCGACACCCCTGAGTTAAAGCATGTTTCATTTCTCGGTCGAGAGAAAAACATGCCCCTGGTCAAAGATAGCGCCGACACCTTCTTGAATGAACAATCGAAAGCGTAAATATGAAATCCAATTCGGGCATTCATGCCTATAATAGGTAAACAAACCCATAGAACAATTGCTTGTCATTATAGCTTTTATATCGCCCCTCTGTGCAGCAATTAGCTGAGGCGTCCCACGTTAATATTTACACGCGTGATATTTATTCCTCTGCTCCGTCTTTAAAGAATTCTAAGCCATTATCTCCACATTATTTTATTGTCGCATATTCGTTTTTCCATTCCGGCCGTTTGCTAGCCCATTACCACTTCATTTCACGGGTCTTTAGCGGACCCGATCGGATTTATCGCCGGATCCGAGGTGCGTTCGAGACCTTGCCGAGACGCCACGCGCGGATGCTGACGTGGAAGGGATTCGGATTTGGGACGGCCTTCGGATTCTTTGACGTTGGCAGCACTTAGCCTTTCAGGTCACTAAAAAAACTACCAAAGCGCTTTACAATGTGTTTCACGCTTACCCATTCCTTCTATTTAAGCTATGTGCTCTGAATCACCCTTTGTCAGTCCGTCAACGAACCTCTGCCCCGCAAGACGTGGGTTTTGACTCGGTCCTGTTTCCTGTTGGCATTTCCTAACCGGTATTGTTCCCATTTATTTTTGTCCTGTTTAATATCGGTTTCCAGTTTCGTTCCCGTCTATTTTTGTCCTGTTTTTCATTCTCTCCAGCTTCCGTTCTCGTCTAGTTTGTCCTGTTTTATTTGCTCTCGCTCACCCTTTGTCAGTCCGTCAACGAACCTCTGCCCCGCAAGAAGTGGGTTTTGACTCGGTCCTGTTTCCTGTTGGCATTTCCTGTTCGGTATTGTTCCCGTTTATTTTTTGTCCTGTTTAAAATCGGGTTCCAGTTTCGTTCCCGTCTGTTTTTGTCCTGTTTTTCATTCTTTCCAGCTTTCGTTCCCGTCTAGTTTGTCCTGTTTTATTTGCTCTCACTCACCCTTTGTCAGTCCGTCAACGAACCTCTGCCCCGCAAGACGTGGGTTTTGACTCGGTCCTGTTTCCTGTTGGCATTTCCTGTCCGGTATTGTTCCCGTTTATTTTTGTCCTGTTTAATATCGGGTTCCAGTTTCGTTCCCGTCTATTTTTGTCCTGTTTATCATTCTCTCCAGCTTTCGTTCCCATTTAGTTTGACCTGTTTTATTTGCTCTCACTCACCCTTTATCAGTCCGTCAACAAACCTTTGCACCCGCAAGACGTGGGTTTTGACTCTGTCCTGTTTCCTGTTGGAATTTCCTGTCCGGTATTGTTCCCGTTTATTTTTTGTCCTGTTTAATATCGGTTTCCAGTTTCGTTCCCGTCTATTTTTGTCCTGTTTTTCATTCTCTCCAGCTTTCGTTCCCGTCTCGTTTGTCCTGTTTTATTTGCTCTCACTCACCCTTTGTCAGTTCGTCAACAAACCTCTGCACCCGCAAGACGTGGGTTTGGACTCTGTCCTGTTTCCTGTTGGTATTTCCTGTCCGGTATTGTTCCCGTTTATTTTTGTCCTGTTTAATATCGGTTTCCAGTTTCGTTCCCGTCTATTTTTGTCCTGATTTTCATTATCCCCAGCTTCCGTTCCCGTGTAGTTTGTCCTGTTTTATTTGCTCTCACTCACCCTTTGTCAGTTTGTCAACGAACCTCTGCCGCGCAAGACGTGGGTTTTGACTCGGTCCTGTTTCCTGTTGGCATTTCCTGTCCGGTATTGTTCCCGTTCATTTTTTGTCCTGTTTAATATCGGGTTCCAGTTTCGTTCCCGTCTATTTTTGTCCTGTTTTTCATTCTCTCCAGCTTCCGTTCCCGTCTAGTTTGTCCTGTTTTATTTGCTCTGACTCACCCTTTGTCAGTCCGTCAACGAACCTCTGCACCCGCAAGACGTGTGTTTGACTCTGTCCGGTATCCTGTCCCGTATCGATCCCCTCTGTTTCGTCCTGTTTTGATATTGGTTCTCATTAATTTTTCTGCCGTTTTTTCATTCGCTTTCCTCAAGCAGGTAAAATATAACCTCACCGAATATTCTTTTACTGACTAAAGCCCAGAAACATTTATCAGCGAAAAGAATTGGCCTGCCCGATTAGATTTTTCATAGGAGGACGGAAAACATTTTGGAACAAAGATTTATGGACTGTTGAAACCAAGATGAAGCTCTTACCAAGTGATGGAAAGACCCAAGCGCAGGGAAAGAAAATAACTGTTTGTGATCCAAAACAGGCTCATCTGTCAAGCAACGGAATCGTATTTTTTGTCGTTTTCTCGACCTTTACCATGATTTGCCTTAATTATCCCAAAATATTTTTTCCGGACTGCACTTGGAAGTGAAGGATTTTATATTTTATTTATTTGACTATAAGGGATTTTATACAATTGTATACAAGTTACATTTATTGAATGCAATGAAAATTTTTCAAAGAGAAGGCTTAAGGTCAATGCGGCCTAGACAAGAAAGATGTTTACAGGAAACAGCAGGAACCTTGACATGGGCTGACGCAAGAGGAGCCTATGCTGATATGAGTTTTCGTTAGACATGGCGGCGCCTTTCGGCGAGGAGGTGGTGGGGCTGGCACCTGACGCGCCCCATGGGAGGAGCCAACGCCCCAGCTTGTGAAAAGAACTTCAGAAGACAGAACTTTAGAGAAGACGGAAGATCGATCGTGAGAGGGAGGCTCAACGAAGAGCGGCACTAATTCCACTATTTTGGCTAATTCGATGGGATTCACTTAGTTTAATACTTTAAGAAAATAAATCTTTTTCGTGGACAATATCTCTGTATTATTTGTGATTGCAACATCCTTTAATCCTGAAAGGGGGATGCCACATGTGCGGTCCCTTCTCAAGGTTTCTTCATTTTCCTCATGTTGAGGTTTTTGAGTTTTTCCTTGCCCTCATGTTGGTTCCAGATCAGGGGATGGTGTCATAATAGTCTGAAAAAATAGTCTGTGTAATAACCTGTGCAGCCCTTTGAGACTCTTTGTGAGGCTGTACGAATAAAAATGACTTGACTTGACTTGCCAATATTTTTTCCACGAAGAAAAGAGCATGCATTGTTGGGAGAGCGAAAGTTATGTTTGGTTAATGGAGTCAGATAAGTAATTGGAATAATTTGGTAAACGCTACCGTTTTAATTTCGTTTTTTGCCTAACAGAAGCTCCACGCAGACATTTTGGTGATTTGTGTGCAGCCAAAGAGCTGCAGTCCCGCTAAATAATATAATAGCTCCTGATGTAAGCTCACCTGATGTATTTTACATGAGCTCCGGAGGTAATTGAGGAGTTTTTGTTTTTGTCATCTTGTCACGTAAACACTCCAGGTTCATTATATTTAAATGCCATCATATACTATACTCAGGGTTGGGTAGGGTTACTTGAACTGGATTACTTTCAATGACTTTTGGATGACTCCAATAACAAATATGCTCATAATAGACAAAAGAAACTAAATATGAATCAAATGATGACTCACAACACGCGGTAAGTTTTCTCTCCTGGCTTTGATCTCTTTGATCACCAGCAAAATTAACATAAAATGCGACAGAAACAAAATGAAATCAATCCAACATCATTTTTTGTATTCCGTTACTCCCCAAGCCTGCTCAAAATTTAGTTATTTGATTCATATTTAGTTTCTTTTGTCTTTTATTAGCATATTTGGTATTGGAGTCATCCAAAAGTCATTGAAAGTAATCCAGTTCAAGTTACCCTACCTGACCCTGCCAGTCAGTGAATATCTTTCGCATTAAATATAATTTGTATTCAATCGTATAAAATCCTTCATAGTCAAATGTATAAAATCCTTTAGGATCATATTTGGTGGTGCGCCTTATAGTCCGGAAAATACGGTACACTCACCCCGGCCACTGATGGGAATTCCTTCCCTGTACGATTGTGCAAGTAAGTCATCTCATCTCATCTCATTAGCTACACCGCTTATCCTCAGTAGGGTCGCGGGGGTGCTGGAGCCCATCCCAGCAATCATCGGGCAGTGGGCAGGGGACACCCTGAACTGGTTGCCAGCCAATCGCAGGGCACACAGGGACAGACAACTCGGTCGCTCATTCACACCTAGGGACAATTTGGACCGGCCGATCCACCTGAAAGGCATGTCTTTGGAATGTGGGAGGAAACCGGAGTGCCCGGAGGCAACCCACGCAAGCTTGGGGAGAACATGCAAACTCTGACAAGCTTGCTTACAATTAGTAATCAACCGACAGCTCATTGCCACCTAGGGACAATTCAAACCAGCCAATTAACATGACATGCATGTCTTTGGAATGTGGGAGGAAACCGGAGTGCCCGGAGGAAACCCACGCAAGCACGGGGAGAACATACAAACTCTGACAAGCTTGCTTACAATTAGTAGACAACCGACGGCTTATTCTCACCTAGGGACAATTTGGACCGGCCAATCCACCTGAAATGCATGTTTTTGGAATGTGGGAGGAAACCGGAGTGCCCGGAGGCAACCCACGCAAGCATGGGGAGAACATGCAAACTCTGACAAGCTTGCTTACAATTAGTAAACAACCGACAGCTCATTGCCACCTAGGGACAATCCAAACCAGCCAATTAACCTGACATGCATGTCTTTGGAATGTGGGAGGAAACCGGAGTGCCCGGAGGCAACCCACGCAAGCACGGGGAGAACATACAAACTCTGACAAGCTTGCTTACAATTAGTAGACAACCGACGGCTTATTCTCACCTAGGGACAATTTGGACCGGCCAATTCACCTGAAAATGCATGTTTTTGGAATGTGGGAGGAAACCGGAGTGCCCGGAGGCAACCCACGCAAGCATGGGGAGAACATGCAAACTCTGACAAGCTTGCTTACAATTAGTAGACAACCGACGGCTTATTCTCACCTAGGGACAATTTGGACCGGCCAATCCACCTGAAATGCATGTTTTTGGAATGTGGGAGGAAACCGGAGTGCCCGGAGGAAACCCACGCAAGCACGGGGAGAACATACAAACTCTGACAAGCTTGCTTACAATTAGTAGACAACCGACGGCTTATTCTCACCTAGGGACAATTTGGACCGGCCAATCCACCTGAAATGCATGTTTTTGGAATGTGGGAGGAAACCGGAGTGCCCGGAGGCATCCCACGCAAGCACGGGGAGAACATACAAACTCTGACAAGCTTGCTTACAATTAGTAGACAACCGACGGCTTATTCTCACCTAGGGACAATTTGGACCGGCCAATCCACCTGAAATGCATGTTTTTGGAATGTGGGAGGAAACCGGAGTGCCCGGAGGCAACCCACGCAAGCATGGGGAGAACATGCAAACTCTGACAAGCTTGCTTACAATTAGTAAACAACCGACAGCTCATTGCCACCTAGGGACAATCCAAACCAGCCAATTAACCTGACATGCATGTCTTTGGAATGTGGGAGGAAACCGGAGTGCCCGGAGGCAACCCACGCAAGCACGGGGAGAACATACAAACTCTGACAAGCTTGCTTACAATTAGTAGACAACCGACGGCTTATTCTCACCTAGGGACAATTTGGACCGGCCAATTCACCTGAAAATGCATGTTTTTGGAATGTGGGAGGAAACCGGAGTGCCCGGAGGCAACCCACGCAAGCATGGGGAGAACATGCAAACTCTGACAAGCTTGCTTACAATTAGTAGACAACCGACGGCTTATTCTCACCTAGGGACAATTTGGACCGGCCAATCCACCTGAAATGCATGTTTTTGGAATGTGGGAGGAAACCGGAGTGCCCAGAGGAAACCCACGCAAGCATGGGGAGAACATGCAAACTCTGACAAGCTTGCTTACAATTAGTAAACAACCGACAGCTCATTGCCACCTAGGGACAATTCAAACCAGCCAATTTACCTGACATGCATGTCTTTGGAATGTGGGAGGAAACCGGAGTGCCCGGAGGAAACCCACGCAAGCACGGGGAGAACATGCAAACTCTGACAAGCTTGCTTACAATTAGTAGACAACCGACGGCTTATTCTCACCTAGGGACAATTTGGACCGGCCAATTCACCTGAAAATGCATGTTTTTGGAATGTGGGAGGAAACTGGAGTGCCCGGAGGCAACCCACGCAAGCATGGGGAGAACATGCAAACTCTGACAAGCTTGCTTACAATTAGTAAACAACCGACAGCTCATTGCCACCTAGGGACAATTCAAACCAGCCAATCCACCTGAAATGCATGTTTTTGGAATGTGGGAGGAAACCGGAGTGCCCGGAGGCAACCCACGCAAGCATGGGGAGAACATGCAAACTCTGACAAGCTTGCTTACAATTAGTAGACAACCGACGGCTTATTCTCACCTAGGGACAATTTGGAACGGCCAATCCACCTGAAATGCATGTTTTTGGAATGTGGGAGGAAACCGGAGTGCCCGGAGGAAACCCACGCAAGCACGGGGAGAACATACAAACTCTGACAAGCTTGCTTACAATTAGTAGACAACCGACGGCTTATTCTCACCTAGGGACAATTTGGACCGGCCAATCCACCTGAAATGCATGTTTTTGGAATGTGGGAGGAAACCGGAGTGCCCGGAGGCATCCCACGCAAGCACGGGGAGAACATACAAACTCTGACAAGCTTGCTTACAATTAGTAGACAACCGACGGCTTATTCTCACCTAGGGACAATTTGGACCGGCCAATCCACCTGAAATGCATGTTTTTGGAATGTGGGAGGAAACCGGAGTGCCCGGAGGCAACCCACGCAAGCATGGGGAGAACATGCAAACTCTGACAAGCTTGCTTACAATTAGTAAACAACCGACAGCTCATTGCCACCTAGGGACAATCCAAACCAGCCAATTAACCTGACATGCATGTCTTTGGAATGTGGGAGGAAACCGGAGTGCCCGGAGGCAACCCACGCAAGCACGGGGAGAACATACAAACTCTGACAAGCTTGC